>NW_006780401.1:242363-249557 GCF_000442215.2 Lipotes vexillifer
GAGGCACAGGCTCAGCGGCCATGGCTCACGGGCCCAGCCGCTCCGTGGCATGTGGGATCTTCCCGGACTGGGGCACGAACCCGTGTCCCCTGCATAAGCAGGCGGACTCTCAACCACTGCACCACCAGGGAAGCCCTATAGTTGTTTTTTTAAATCAATTTAAACTAGCTGTCAGTTTTGTAACGGATATATTTTGTAGCCTACATTTTCACAATTATTATTATTAATTACTTCATAATTGCTCCATTATTAATTTTTGAAAATGGCTTTCCTTCTCTAAATTAACTTTCCACTGTTTAATTAACATATAGTCATCAGGTTGTTTCCAAATTCTCTTTGCTATGCCTTGGGTCTACTTATACATCATTGTGATAATAGCACCTCTTATAAAAATTTATATCTTTTCATACTGTTTGTTTCTGGCAAGACAAAAATCCCCTCATTTTTCTTTGACAAATGCTCTTAGTCTTATGTACGTATTACAGAAAAAAAAAAAAGCATATTTTTGTTCCATTATCTAAAAATCGCTATTACAGTAGTAAACACATTTTTTTAACTTCCTCTTTTAAAGGAAGGATGTTTGTCCTTTTTAACTTTGAAATGACCATCAATCCTTCAAATACTTCCTCTTCTTTTTCACGGTTTTTGGAACTCCTGTTCCTAATCATTAGAGCCCTGGATGTAACTGCCAGTCCTATGAATTTTATTTTTCAGTTTCTTAATTTTTATACTACTTTCTTAAAGACTTGATAAAAATCAATTTATGGTCTTAAAAATTTGGATTTTTCAGAACATGTATTTGTGGCAACATCGGTTGGAGCTGGGCTCCTGGTTTCCAGTGTGAGCCCTAACCAGGCTGAGAGCACAGGTGGCACACATGGTCTCCCCTCGAAAGTGGCAGCCTCAAGGTAGGTCTTTTCCTTGATTTGCCTCTTCCAAATACATTTAAGAGTTTCTGAACACAGATAATTCCCTGAATTGACTTACATGAGGGTATACATGAACTTTTGTATTTGTAGCATATACTTTAGTACATCTTTTTCTTTCTTTTTGTGAACTATTTGTGTGAGTATAAATTCCAGCAGTTCTCAGTCTGAAGTTTTTAAACCGGGATTAATATGTCATAAAATAAAGCACCCATGAAATTTTGGAATTATTCTTACTTAGGTATGATTGTATAATATGGTATTTAAAAATTTTTCTGCTTTATTAAGTGACATTTTTAGTTTTCATAATGTGTGACTTGTTTAATTTCGAAGCCACATTAGCTTAACTTTACAAAATGAATTAATGAGTTAAATAAATAAGTCACGATGACCCAGTGGATTTTAGGATTTGAACTTGTAGTGCCTTGCCATTTTCTTTTAGGTTTATTTCCTGTTCTGCCTCTATTTTGTTTGACCTCATTATTGTAAATTACAATTTAATAGGCAATAATCCATATACTATATAATCACAAATGTATTGGAGTACAGGTATTTGCACTATTAGCTTAACTTTTAAATATGTACCTTATAAATTAATGCATGCATTTATACATTATGTTATATATTTTTCTCAAACTTCCTAAAGTTATGTATATATCTTTATCTTTTCAAAGAGCCACCTTAAGGTTTAATTAATAACACTACAATTTTGATTAGCAGCAAATACCTTAATTTCTCATCATATCTTTGCAAATTTGTTACTTCCTTTTTTTTAGTTTGTTTTATTTTGTTGGTCTTTTCATAGATTCCTGATATTAAAATTTTGTCCATTTCTTTCTAAGAAATCTACTTAAAGCTGTAATATTTTATTTGTAAACTACTTAGGCCATAACCCACAAGGTAGTTTTTAGTCACCTTTACTTGTCTATCATTTTCTGTTAAAATGATCAAATAGGGAAGTAGGAAAAATAGTGAATTAAACCCGATATATGCATGACACAAAGGTTCAAAAATTAATTTTTCTTCGTTTGCTTTACTTGTCCTTTTTTTGCTGTAATGAATTTTAAACAAATCCAAATGGATCACACCTTGACCCATATATACTTCAATGTGTGTTTTTCAGGTCACAGATAATTGTTTACCATATAACCATGATGCTGTTGTTCTGTTATCACATTTTTTTCTCATTTTCTCTGAACTGTTATCTAGAGTGGATTTATTTTAGTAAGGATTTAAGCAAGGTCCATGTACCACATTTAGTCGTTAGATGTTCTACGTCTAATTATTTTCTTAATGTGTAAACCTGTTATATTTCCCTTTAGAACATACCACATTGTGTTTCTGCTTGTTCTCTGATTGTCATTTAACTTGTTTCTCTCTTCTCTGTATTTGCTAAAATTTGAATTTAATTCTAGATATTTGCTTTACAAATTTGACATGAACACTTCAAGATATTCCTCTGAGATTCATATTGCTTTATATCAGGAAACAGAATATTTGTTGTCCATTTTTAGAGAATCTGCGATTCCAGTAGTGGTTCAGGAGATGACAGCCTTATGTTTCCATTCTGCAGTTCTCCATGAAGTATTCACTCAAAAATTTTCTTCCTTATTATTTCTTGAAAAAATTATTTCATGAGGAATTACCAAATGTTGTTTTTCAAATTTTATCACTTTCTTCATATTTTGGCTTCTGTATACACATACATATCTGATTAGGTTCCTTTGAATTTACTTCTTACTTCTGAAAAAAAAAAAGTGTATTTTTTCCAGTTCTTTTATGATATGTGTCAGCTCTCATTTCATGCCTCCTGCCTGTCTAGATACAAAATATCAGAACTTGTTTATATTCTGGTTTGTGTCCTTCCAAAGCTTGGACAATTCTTTGAATTTCTTTTATAGAACTTTAAATCATTAGGTTTCTGTTTCCATTTGCTTTGTGGTCACATTCTTTTGGCACCTAGTCATTTTCTATTGGAATTTTATTCGGTACGTTTTCTATTTTGTCTTCTATAAAATTTTTCGGTTTTGATTTTTATCTATTTTTTTTCCCATATCTAAATGAAATATGTCCTGAACTATAAGGAAAAGGTTCACTCCAAGTATTTTAAAACTATTTTCTATATATATTTCATTTCTGTCTCTTCTGTTTTTATTTCTGTTTTTATCATTCAAAAATCAAACACATAAAAAATTTTAACAGTTCACAGGTAAGTATATTTGAATAGTTTATTTTTATTTTCTATTTATATTGCATTAATACATTGAGGTCATTGGATGTTACCTAGCTAATTGATCTTATTTGGAATTTCTTGAGACATTCTCTGTAGTCTGAACATATTATCTAGTGTGTAAATATATATATATTTCAAGATATGATCATAGGCATCATACTTAAAACAGAATCCTATTTATGCCATTTCATCCTCTTGCACATATTTGCCAATGGAAATACTGGGAACAATTATTCTCATTCATTTGAAGATGACCATTCTTACTCTTTGCAGACCTTTTGGATTTACATTTTGGTTTTGGTGTTTTGAACATCATGGTTTGGCCTCCTCTCTGTTGAAAAAGGGGATTGTGGGAAAGCTGGCTAAGGCTTTTTTCCTCCATAAAGGAAGGCATCAGATTCCACTGCTTGACTAGGCATTTTCTCATATCTCTAGCCTGACTCTCTATGATACTCAGTCTTGGGAATAAAAGAAGGGACAGTACCAAGGACTCTTGGCAAGGACATTCATCTAGCCTACTACTTGTCACCTATAAATGAGAGAGTTTTTATCCCCTCTGAAGTGAAGAATACACATTCAAGAAATACTCCAAATTCATTGTTTTGACTATATATTAATACTTAAGGTATTTCAGATATTTGCCTTCTGAAACTCAAAGCTCTGTTTCCTTTTTGGGGATATCTTATCAGTTTCCTTTTTTTTTTTTTTCTTTTCAAATTATTCAGTACAAAAGAGGTAACTCTACATACAAAGTAAAGAATTGATCATTTCTAATGCTTGTTTGGCGGTTGAAAGGTTTGTTAACAGTGCCTTAAACCATGTATGTCCAAAATATTTGGATGTAGTATTGTCTACTGTACTGTATTGGTCTAATGGTGAGAATGCTTCCTTTCTCCCAGCTAATGGCTATAAAATCTAAAATCTAATATATCAACCATGGTAAAGGGTTACATCTTTGCCCAATTATATTATAGTCTCAGGAACTTAAAGTTGACATTCAGTAATTTTGTAAATTTCCCTTTGTTTTGGGAATCAAGAAGATGTAAATTGCACAGCTGTGTTGGTATACTGATGAGTACAGAAAGCCAGTCTACAGAGAGAAGAATGAAGGAGACCTACTAACTGTTGTAGAGATGAGAGGTCATGTGGCTCCAGGGGAGAAAGAGAGAGACTGATGATGTGGAAGCTTTGATCCTTGATGGATTTCCACATCTCACTTCTCAGCACTCAGGAGGTCTGAATGTACTGCCTGCCCTTGAGTTCAATGAAATACCGCTGCATCCTTTACTTACATTCTTTTAATAAATGTCTTTCTTTTTTCTTCTTTTATTCTATTTTTCTGGCTTAAGGCATTTAAAAATGAGTTCTCTAATGAGCCAAGGTTAACCTTGACTAACATGAATATTATTTGCACCATACATTGTGGAGATTAATTTAAGACGTTGAGTGTAACACACTGCACAGGTACAAGAAACAAATGATAACTTAGGTAAAAATAGCAGATTTTTCAGGCCCTTGCTGTATGAACTTTATTTTTAGCTTTACCTGTTTAATTGTATTCTTAATTCCTACTGAGTCAAATTGATTAGATGATTAACGGTTCCTCAAATCGTTTGCTACCGATGGCACGGTAATCTGTTACTAATGGAAGAAAAACAAACAAACAAAAAACCCTGGGGGGTGAATTTTCTGAATCAAATAAATATTATTGTAACACTTTTATAATGCCAACATGTGTTCTAATATTTTAATCACTTTTGCTGTCAAAATAAATTGAAATGTAAATACTGTCTCTAAGGACATAAAGATGCATTTCATTTAAAGTTTACAATTCCATATTTTATACTAAACAAACACTAATTACATGTTCAAAAAAATAAACCTCTGTGAATACTTATTACAGTTATATAATACAAATCTGCTAAGGAACATAGTGATTTTAGAAGATTTAAAATATGAACCCATTTTTAATACATTAGCACATTAATTTGTATCATATGTATGAATATACAATATTATTAATTTGTTCATATATATAAGGATATCAAATATTGTGGAGGGTGCAGTATTTCTGAGTTATTCAGAGCAAAGCACAGATATTATGGTCTGTCATAGCTTCAAACTGTGATTTTGCTGCTTACTAGTTCATGATTCTGGGCAAGACTTAAATCCTCTAAGTCTCAGTTTTTACATTGAGTTCTTGGAGTAATTATGTTAGTTTTATAATGTAATGTTTTTCAACATGTAGCACAGTGCCTGGCATAAAGTATATAATTGGTAACTGATTATTGTTATGAGGCAGGAGAAAAATAAGTGCAAAAATTAAGTTATACATAAATGATGATAATTGCTTCCTTAGGTATAAGGTCTCATGTGGGATTTCTCTAAGGTTTCCTCTTCTGACTCAGTGTAAGTTTACCTCACACTTGGGGAAGCCACAGCTTCAGGAGGGAAGCTGCCTCTCAGGCCTTCTGCCCTGAGCCCCGTCTTTGGCATACTGCTCCCAATCACTTGGGGAAGATCCTAGGAAAATAGTGCCTAGTTGTTACAACGTTTTGGCCGGAGAACCTCGCGATTCTGTCATACATACACAGAGTCATTACAAGTTCAATTATGTGTTTTCTGTTTTTTTTATTATACCCAATTGATTGATTCTCTCTTTGCTCTATCGGTGTGAAGAGAAGTCATCACTCTGTTCTCTCATATGAGGCTTCTCACTCCTGCCACTTAGTTCTCCAAGGCTTCTTATGTATCGTCAGCTCTCTGAGAAAAAAACAATGCTTCTCGAACGTATCAAACATGGTTTGGTTTTTAGAATAGGACTGATGACCTCTTGTGACTGCCTCTATCCTACTCTTTCTATATTGTTGACTTAAAGAAAAACACACACCGTAAGAGCTGTGAGTTTAAGTTTTATTCAGGGTCTTACTGAGGATGATAGCCTGAAAGACAGCCACTCAGGTAGCTTTGAGGAGGTGTTCCAAAGAGGTAGAGGAGAGGCCAGTTTATATATGATTTTTTTTTTTTTTTTTTTTTTTTTTTTTTTAAAAAAAATCTTAGATTACTGCTAATCACAAAGAACAGATGTCTCAAGTTAATGATTTTAGTGCTTTTCTAGGTATGGGAAGATGCAAGAAACTGAGGTCATTGAAATTCTTCCTGAGATGCGCATCTAACTATGTAAGGGCCTGTTTATCCAAAGTACAGAGTGCCTCATCCTGTTTTCATCCTGACTTCCTCTCAGGTTGCACTGTCAGTGGGTTATGAGTCAACCCTTATAGAACTGGGTGGTGAGGAACACTCTTTTGTTCTTTGTTCGCAGTATCTTCACTGTAGGAATTTCCTAATTAATTCAAGGTAATTTTGGTGAAAATAGTCAGCCCATGAACCTCCGGTAATAATGATTTCTGTGTATAATGTTGTCCTGGAAGAGCATAGAAGTTGAGAGAATTTGAGTTCAAGTTTCAGGTCTGATGTTCACTAGCTGTATCACACTAACTGCTGCTTCTGTGTGTTTAACAAGGACCCGTGCCCTGCAAATAATCCCTTGCCTTGTATACATCAAAAAAGGGAAATATTTTGATAGAGGAATGAAGCTATTAGGCAAATTATTATACTCCCTGAATCCCAACTTCTTTACCAAAATAAGAATTTTAACTTTATAAAATTAAAGTGTATTAAGAAATAGCAGTAATTTGTGTTACAATCTTCGCATATTAAGTAAGGCTGTGTTTTTCTTTTTTCTACAGCTGTGAGAGGTTTGAGAAGATATTTTGGAACTAAAAATTATTTTTAAAAAAAGCTTCAATGGTTGAGAATACTGGTGTCTAGGAAAATAGTCTTATTGGTGACAGAATGATTAGATCATTTTTGTCTGTAGTTTTAGGCAGGATAAAAAGACCCTCTCAGCACTTTCCAACTATGAAACAGATGGTCTAGTTAAGACCTGCCAGATGGAGGGTATGTGCCAGATTAGAAGGTACAAGACCTTGCTGTTGCCTGACTTCACTACCAAGTATATCCTTCCTCTTTCCC
>NW_006780401.1:249777-272675 GCF_000442215.2 Lipotes vexillifer
ACGTGGGATCTTCCCGGACCGGGGCACGAACCCGTGTTCCCTGCGTCGGCAGGCGGACTCTCAACCACTGCGCCACCAGGGAAGCCCTCAAGCCATAATTTTAATAAGTTTTCATTTGTTTTGTTTTGTTCTTAAGAATCCACCCTACTCCATGTGGCCATAATCCTCCAGGGAAGTAGAACTCAGTCCATGAAATAAAATCCTTTTGGTCTAAGATGTGTGTGCTGGTCCCATTGCTCTCATCATGGATTGGTTTAGGAGTGGAACTATAACATAATTCTCACCTGTAATATGAAAAGAACACAATTGGCAAACTTCTACAAAGCTTTTTGTCACTGATTAGAAGACCCAAGCACTTTGGAGGAGTGTTCTTCTCTCCCTGACACCCTCTCCTTCCATAAACATTGACCTGAAACAACAGCAGCCATCCTTAGAAAATGACAGCAGCAAAGCTTCTGACAGACTAGATGGAAAGAAACTGAGACTTTAATACTATCATTGATAGTTAAGAACTCTGATAACACTTACCTTTGAACTTCTTTCTGTGTTAGAGAAAATACTTCCTTACCTTTAAAATTCAGTTGACATAGTTTTATGTTATGTGCACCTGAAAGCATTCCAACAAATATAAGGATGAGTGCAGTACTATCCATGAAGTCCCATTGGCTGTGTGGCAATTGGTTAGTGAGTTCAACGTGATAATTTAAAATAGAAAGTGTAAACATTGATGCCATTGCTGTATAAACAATGAGATTCTTTAGTAGGGAACCATATTGTCAAAAGTAAAATTATTTAGCACATATCCTTCTGAGTTGGATATAATCTGCTAGAGGTATTAGAGATCAGTGATCATTCTTAGTTTTGTATATACATCAAGTATGAAGCACAAACTAAGCGTTCAAAAATATTTGCCAAATAATAATAAAAGAATAATCCTATGAAATAATCACTTTGAACAAATATTTTATATTGGCTATACAAAGAACTAGAAAAGGTATAGTTAGTAATTGATGGTATAAAAAGCAATATTTATTGAAACATTGCTGAATTACTTGCTGTAGTTGAAATAGGATGCTAGAGGACACATAAAGTGATGGAATGCAATGATGAATAGTTGACTAGTGATATTAGATGTATGAGGAAAGGACAAATCTGAAAAAATATATATAGCCTTTCATTAAGTCTTATTTAACATCTCAAGTGACAGATTATTATATTAAAATTATAGGTCTTTAAGCAAAATTTTGACTTTACTAAATTTTGTATATTTGAAATAAAAATGAAATTGAAAAAAATGGAAATCTGATTCTGAAAGGTAAAGCCTGAAATTAGTGGGACTAATCGTTGGAAAAGTCCAAATCTTCTTTTTATCTTGTCTTGTCCTATTTTTCTTTCTCTCTGCTTTCTTTACTAGTTATTCTCTCATTACTCAGGGCTCCCTGTTTTATGATCATTTCTGACATGTCCTCGTAAGGCAATTCTCAGTGTTTTAGACTCTAATCTCTCTAGTTTACTCTTCAAACTATACTTAGTCCTAGCAAACTAGTTTTGTTGGAGAGAGTTCATAAACTGTTTCTCCTTGGAGTGGAGTTGAAAAATATATTACCTAAAGGCAGAATGTAAGACATTCTTTGGAGATATTTAGGAGGTCCTAAAATTGTACAATAAATAGACCTGTGGGTATGTTTGATATAAGCCAATAGGAGAAATGGAGAATCCATTTAGTCGTTCAGATCTGGAGAATCAACTCCAGAGATCAGTTGAATAACAAAACTCCTAAGGAACAGTCTTCAGCTCACTCTATAGATAGAGGACTATTTTATTTTTCTATAAGACTTGATCTGAAAAAATTAATTATTAAATATAAGGAGATAAAAGCAATAGGGAAAATAAACTTTCCCTGCTATGAACAATTCTAAGAAATGGCAATCCTCTAACTAATGAACAAAGGTTATACTCAGGAGATATTGAGAGAGAGAGAGAGAGAGGGAGAGAGAGAGAGGGAGAGAGTGTGTGTGTGTGGTGAGTTGGGTGCATTTCCTAAAGCTAAATGTAGCCTGTATATTTATATAAGATTAAGGATTAAGTGATCAATGCAGGATATTACCCATTATTGAAAACTATATTTGGATATTTTTGGAATGCAAAATGTGTGCACCCTACTGGCTTGAACAATTTAAATGCAAATTCAACAAATTCTCTCATGATTAGTTACTTATGCATTCAAGAATTTGAATCCAGAAGAATATCTACATGTGGTCTTCTATTTTTAAAATGATTTGGAGGATTAGTGCTGTAAAAAAAATGAGAAATGTTAATATTCTATTTTCTTTTAGTTTTGTTTCTCTTTGTATTTGAACCCTGATACATTTGAAAAGCAACAGCTGGGGAGTGACAAGCAATCTTAGAAACTGGATTCTTTGACAAAACCGTATCTAAACTCCTTCTATTTTCTAGAATTAGTAATTGATTTATGCATGTTAACTTATTTTGAGAACTTATATATATATATATGTGTGTGTATATATATATATATATATATATAAAATGTACGTGTGCATGTGTGTAATTTTTAAGTTATTCAAATATGTTTCAAATATCCTTGATTATATTCAATTTTATTAAATATAAAAAGCACTCTCACATTTGCAATGCTCTTACAAATATCAGGCTATAGAATATATGACAATATGTGAAAGTCTGAAAATTAAACTGATATATTTTCCTAAAGTTTTTAAATGTGTTTCCCAATAAATACCATAATAAGGTTTTCAGGGAAGCAAAATTTGCCACCTCAAAATATTACTTTGGCATGCACATTATTTCAAGCTGAAAACAATCAAGGCCCAAAAGACTCAGGAAAAACAAAATGTGACCTTCCCCTTAACTGTCTAAAAGAATGTAGTTAGAGGACCTGTTCCAGGAAGGGAACTATCATGATAGATAACTGTAGTATGAACTAGGTGTGTAGATAGGATGGAACCTGGCAAAGTCTGTTCCTTTCTGTGCTCCATGGTCTCTCCCTGGCCCAGCAAACATTTGTTTACCACTCATTTGCTTTTTCAGCTCCATGTGTATTGTCTTTCCTTCCACTTGACGTCCCAAACCACTACCTCCAATATCCTCTTTTCTCCTTAGCTGAAGGTGGTACTTAAAATGAGTATTTTGGCCATTTTGGCGAGTTACTCAGTTTTCCTGGGTCTCTCCCATGTATATATGTTATTAAACTTTTGTTTAATTTTATTCTGTTCATGTGTCTCATGTCAACTTAATTCTTAGACCCTCCAGAAGAATGTAGGAGGGTAGAGGAAAATCTCTTCCTCCCCGACAGGTTTATATATTTCATTTTCTTATTAATTTCTCAATTATTTCCCACATAGAATGGCAATAATTTAGTTGGTTAAAATAAGGCATATTAAAACTCACATAACCTTGAACAGTGCTATCCAAGAGGGTTTTCTTCAGTGATGGAAGCTCTTAATAACTGCACTGTCCATTGTGGTAGTCACTAACCGTGTGTAGCTATTGAGTGCTTGATATATGGCTAGTGTGACTGAGGAAGAACGTTTTATTTTATTTTAATTAATTTAAATATAAATTTAACTAGCCACAATGGCTAGCATCTACTGTGTTGCACAGTTATATCTGGAGTAATATGTGTATCTTCAAAGTCTTTTTTGTTATTTCAAAATAGATTGCACAGAGCCTTCAAAACTGGAGAGAGGAGAGAGAGAGGGGAGGGGAAAGCCTTTTCTGCTATTGTAAGTTAAAAGAAAATAATTCCATACAATGCATGACCTAATGAAGTGTAGATATAAAGTAGAAATGGAGAATAGTGGTATAGAAGATTAGGTGACTATAGCTTATAGAAATGTTTTGTCTTCACAGCGATTTATTTTAAAGACTTTGCATGGCTTTTTTGAAGAGGAGGACTGTGTTTGGCATTGGTTCTCCACTCTGCCCTTTTTCTCCCCATTTCCTGCCCTGGATAGATTCCCGTGTTCATAATTGCAAATCTTACCTCTATTATGATCTCTTTTAATTGAGCTTACCCTCTGTTAAAGAAAGGGTTTTTTTCTTTTTATTTTAAAGGTGTATTTATTTGAATTTAATATGAATAAATATGACTATACTCTGTGAGAAGTTGATATAAAAAGATACAGTTCTCTAAAGCTAAATTATTAATTTGTTAAATAAAAACATTTATTATGTGTTTCTTTTAAAGGGGGCAGTTAGACAAACACCTGCTTTACCTATAAAGTCAAACTGTAAATAGCTACAAATCTCTGAGAAAATTTACTTTTAGAAATTTAAAAATCAATAAAATTCTTGCCATATTGTATAGCTTTGAAAAAGGCATTGACCTAAAAAAATATTTCACGTCACAGCAAATGTTTGTGCATCAAAGAATACAAACAAAAAGTGAAAAGACAACGTATACAATAAGAAAATGTATTTTCAAGGAATATATCTGATGAATCTAGTATCCAGAATATGTAACTATATATTAAATATATAAAATATTAATATATGTATTACATATAAATGTATATTAAGTATATAAAAATATTGTTCAGTACTAACTGAACAATATAGAGACAAATAACCCACTTAAAAATGGATAAAGGCATAGTCATTTCTTCAAATAATATACAAATGGTGGGGCTTCCCTGGTGGCGCAGTGGTTGAGAGTCCACCTGCCAATGCAGGGGACACGGGTTCGTGCCCCGGTCCGGGAAGATCCCACGTGCCGCGGAGCGGCTGGGCCTGTGAGCCATGGCCGCTGAGCCTGCGCGACCAGAGCCTGTGCTCAGCAACAGGAGTAGGGCACAACAGTGAGAGGCCCGCGTACCGCAAAAACAAACAAAAAAAAAACAAAAACAAATAATATACAAATGGCCAATAAGCACATGGAAAAATGGTCCACATTATTAGTCGTTAGAGACACACAAATCAAAACCACAATCTAATACATTTTAACAGTCGCTCCAGTTTCTTAATTATAACATAAATTGAAATAAAAGGAGAGTAATTTGCAGTTAAGTAATATGGGTTCCATTTACTTCTTAAATTTGTATCCTGATTAGCTTAGAAGACATAACAAAGTCATCATGTACTTACACCTACAAGTAGTCTAACTATAAATGTGATAGGAATGCTATAAGGTAAATTTCAAGCCACTGGCATCATTAACAAAATAACACAGTTTCTTGACACAATGAAAAAATATTAGTATAATTCTGAACAAAGCAAAGTGCTATATTTCTTCTTTTTTTTTTTTTTTTTTTTGTGGTACGTGGGCCTCTCACTGTTGTGCCCTCTCCAGTTGCGGAGCACAGACTCTGGATGCACAGGCTCAGCGGCCACGGCTCACGGGCCCAGCCGCTCTGCGGCATGTGGGATCTTCCCGGACTGGGGCACGAACCCGTGTCGCCTGCATCGGCAGGCGGACTCTCAACCACTGCGCCACCAGGGAAGCCCCTATATTTATTCATTTGATGTAGTAGTTGAATTTGCATATTTTGTAATTATTAAGCTCTGCAAAAATAATTTTATTATATAGATTTAAATGTTGCTTAGAAAAGTAAACATTTTTCACCTACATGAATATCCAGTAGAATATGTGAATGTTCTGGAGAATTAGGGAAAACATTTCAGGTTTTGGTGGCAAGAGGGGAATTGGAATGATTTTTACTCTCCCAAAGTGTACAAATTCAAAAGTGATTTATACAGTGCACATCAAATAACAGTTATTGTGCTATCTCCAAGCCACTAGAGGCAAATAGCAGTACCAATGAATAAGGTAGAATACAACAATAACGATTTCTAAAATGCTGCCTTCCCCAGTGGTTGGACTCTTTAAAAACCATTGCTTTAGACACATTTCTGCAGCAATTACATCTGTGTCTTTTATCTAACACATTCTTTCTCTGTTACAACTTACTTTAAAAATGGTGGCGGGGCTTCCCTGGTGGCGCAGTGCTTGAGAGTCCGCCTGCCGATGCAGGAGACGCGGGTTTGTGCCCCGTTTCGGGAGGATCCCACATGCCGCGGAGCGGCTGGGCCCGTGAGCCATGGCCGCTGAGCCTGCGCGTCCGGAGCCTGTGCTCCGCAAATGGGAGAGGCCACAACAGTGAGAGGCCCGCATAACGCAAGGGAAAAAAAAAAAAAAAAAATGGTGGCAACTACAGTCATTTTCCAAAGTTACATGTTTAAGGACGTGGACATGATAAACCGAGGAGGTGTCAAAAAACTGTTTTTGAGACCAAAGCAGACCAAACCCCTCCAGGCTCTGAAAGAAGCTGACGGGATGGAGGAGTCATTGGAAATTAGGAAGGCATTCCAAGGAGGAAGGAAGGAGTGCTTCCTTCTCCCTGCAAGACTAATAAGAAAAGTTCAAGACCATTTTAAAACCTTCCACTTGAATCCACTGAAATTTGTGGAAAATAGTGGGATGGTGGTCAGCATACCAAAGAAAGTTTTCTGTAGGTTCTAGAAGTACGAGTTTATTTGTGGCAATAGAGAGCTGCCTCTGGGAAAGTAAATGGCTTTCCCTGACATTTCCAGATGTTTACTGTTCATCTCAATCACTGAAATACAAGCTTATTAAGGCTAGAGATCTTCTCTCTTTAGTTCACTGATACAGCTCTACCATCTAAAGCATTGCTTAGAAAATAGCAAGTTGGGGCTTCCCTGGTGGCGCAGTGCTTGAGAGTCCGCCTGCCGATGCAGGAGATGCGGGTTCGTGCCCCGTTTCGGGAAGATCCCACATGCCGCGGAGCAGCTGGGCCCGTGAGCCATGGCCACTGAGCCTGCGCGTCCGGAGCCTGTGCTCCGCAAATGGGAGAGGCCACAACAGTGAGAGGCCCGCATAACGCAAGGAAAAAAAAAAAAAAAAGAAAAGAAAATAGCAAGTTGACAATAAATATTTTGAATTACCAAATGAATGAATTAATGATATGTAGGATAGAACAAGTGATGACACCCTGTGTGGATGGATGTAGCATTTATCATTCATCAGGATAGAGAACACAGGAAAAATAGTATATTCAGAGGGATGGAGTAAAAAAGATGGGTATAGCACTGGGAATGTTAAGTTTTAGGTCTTTTTGACATCCAAATGTAGATGCCCAATAGGCATTTGGATGTATACATCTAGATTTCATAAGAGCCATTTGGGCTATAGATTTAAAAAAAACAAAACAAAACTGGGTGTCAAAATAACTGAAACCAAATGTTGAGCAAATAATGCCATACGCCATCATAGTACACAGACCAGGCTTTCAGACAATATTTATAGCCGGTGTGAGATTTTCTTATTGCCCATTGCATCCTGGGGCAGGGAAGATATGCTAGCAGAGCTGGATGTCAAATTTTGGACTGGGTGCTTGTAGAAGGCATGATTCAGGAACCACCAACTTTTCTTATGGCATGACCAAGGGCCAGGGTTTATACCCAGTGTTAATTGTTACAGCAGTATAAATTGACAGAGTGTTTGAAAATAATCTAACAAGAGGGAACAAAGATTTGGGGTAGCAACAGAACTTTTTTCGGTTTTGTTATTAAGATGTCAGTAAAAATAGCGTATCTCTATACTCATGGAAATCATCCTGTCAAATGCAAATTAATGACTATTTAGAAGAGGGAAGAAATTTTTATTTGTAGGCAAGAGAGGATGGTATCTGGCACAATAATCAAGGAACTGGCTTTAGCAATGTGTTTGGATAATTCGTCTTTGGTAAAGAGTAGAAAGACATACTATATGGGTGCAAAATCTGCTGCAATCAAGATCTGTTGATTCTGTTTCTAGAATTTAATGACTTCTTTTCAGTTCCCTCATAATATCCTGTGATAATCTAATCCCTATTTTATCCCTCCCTTCCCATCAATATCACTCACACATTCACTGAATATTCATTTAAGGTTGAACTTTATGCTGCTTCCCTGTTTGCTCTGTTGCCTCTTATCCTTTGATGATGCTCTGCTATCCTAGAGCTCTCCTTCAGCTGTCTATTCAAGCTTGATAACATGTATGTCCTTCAAATACTGTCCACTTAAAGAGCATTTGCTTTTTTTCCCCCTATGATTCCAGGCCCTAGCTCGCAAAACCTCCTTTGAGTGTTTCTATATATGACCTCACATTGACCCCTCACTTACCGCTGTCAAAGTGCTTAATACACTGTATAGTAGTGCATCTATTACCTAGAAGTATGTGCCACTAACTGCATATTAATACACCTATTATCTAATTGTATGCTTCACTAGACTATAAGCTTCTTAAGGACAGTGCTTCACAACCTGCCATATCTTAGGAGCTCAGTAAACTTCCATGAATGAATACTCAAGTTCCTATTTTCCAGCTCCAGGGCACAGTCCTTTCAAAGATTTATAAAAGAGTTAATATAAAAAGGAAATTGTTTTTTATCAGTTTATAACCTAAGTACTGAGATGTAAAAATTGCATTATAAGGAACCAGCTATGTTACAGTATGTTGTAATTCTGATTTTTGGAAATAAGATTTTTTAAAAAAAACAAATAATGGTGGCCAATGGTAGTCCCAGGAATAGTCAAGGTAATTATAGAGCACTGAAATTTTATTCAGGTGTAAACTGGAGCATGACCACCAACAGAGAATGAATAATATTGAATGTCACAACAAATTGCCCCAACACAGGAGCTACAGAGAGGTCATTCAGATCACAAAACTCATTGATCTCCTTTGGCATTTAGCACAACTGGGAATAATGCACCAGGACTTTGGTGGTGTCTAGGCTGTGTTCTGTATGGATTTCAAAGGCAATCTCTTGGACATGATAACAGTCATAAAGGTGTTATGTACCACTTAGTAAACAAAATGGTATGTCCATTATTGTATGTGAGCTTTTAAATATCTCCTTTGGGATTCTCCAAAGGGATTTGATTTCATTCAGACAGAACGCTTTTTTTTTTTTGCGGTACGCGGGCCTCTCACTGTTGTGGCCTCTCCCACAGAGCACAGGCTCCCGACGTGCAGGCTCAGTGGCCATGGCTCACGGGCCCAGCCGCTCTGCGGCCTGTGGGATCTTCCTGGACTGGGGCACGAACCCGTGTCCCCTGCATCGGCAGGTGAACTCTCAACCACTGCGCCACCAGGGAAGCCCAGACAGAACACTTTTCATGCACAGATAGCATAAATAAAGGCATGCCCACAAAATATTTGAAAAAAATCAGTTATGTCAAGTAACATTCTTGTTAAGTTGACTCTAAAGACTTAAAATCTATATTTTCTTAAAGTGAGATCTTGACACAGGATCAGAAATATCAGGCTGATTTTTAATTGTCAAATGTCGCAGATAGACAAAAATCATAATTTAATAGTTGATAAATAATGACACTTCTAAGTTAGAGAAACTGTTTATATACTTCCTTTTTTCTATATAGCAGGAGTATATCATCAAATCTTAATATTTTGCCATGTGTGCTTCAGATTATCTTTTAGGAATTAAATATTACAGATGCGATTCACACACCCATGCATTCCTCTCTTCTATTCTGTTCTCTTGTTCCTTCCTTAAAGATACTGACTTTTGTTTTTACTGTAACGCACAAAAGTATTTTTATACAGTCACCAAATGTCGTTGTATCCATAAAAAGTTATAAAAAAGTGTTGTATTTTTGTTTTAAATATTTTATAAATTATATCAGTCTGCATCTTGCTTTCTCTTAGTTAAATTTTGTGCTTTTGAGATACCTTCATATTGATATATTTAATTCTAATTTATTCATTTTAATAGTCATATAGTATTCAAGTTTAAATTACACTCCAATTTATTTTACCATTCTTTTTTTTTTTTTTTTTCCTTGCGTTATGCGGGCCTCTCACTGTTGTGGCCTCTCCCATTTGCGGAGCACAGGCTCCGGACGCGCAGGCTCAGTGGCCATGGCTCACGGGCCCAGCCGCTCCGCGGCATGTGGGATCTTCCCGAAACGGGGCACGAACCCGCGTCTTCTGCATCGGCAGGCGGACTCTCAAGCACTGCGCCACCGGGGAAGCCCTATTTTACCATTCTTTTATTTATGGATGAGTAGTTGTTTTCTTTTTCTAAATATCTTATGCTACAGAATGCTTCAGTGAACATTCCTGTACATACTTCCTCATGCACACCTACCTGCACCGTCTTCACTAAGGCATTTAGGTGAAAGTAGTATTGCAAAGTTCTGGGTGGGCCTTGCACATTTTCAAATGTTATCTATTGCCAAATTTCTTTCTGAAGTGGTTGCAGTAGTTTGTGCATGTTCCAACAGTGAAAATATATTTCTGTTTTTGCAGATACTTGCTGCAATTTTGCTTTCTCAGTCTTTTTAAATTTTGCCAGTCAGATAGGTGTGATATTTTCTACCACTACAAGTTATGAAGTCGAATACAAATTTTCCTCAATTATACCAAATATACAGAAAAGTTAACAGAGCATAGTACACAGCTTGATGAGTTTTCATAACTCAGAACACACTTGTAACCAGCACCCAGGTCAAAACAAAGAATATTGACACATTGTCTGGTCCCCAGAGCCCCCCACGTTCACTTTTCTAGTCACTGCCTCTTCCCAGGACTACTTGATATCCCGATTTCTAACATCCTAGATTAATTTTGCCTGGTTTGGAATAATTTCTTATTGGAAGCAAACAGCATGCACCATTTTGTGTCTGGCTTCTTTTATTTAACATCATGGTTGTGAGTCCCTTCCATATGGTTGTATTTATGCATTCTCATATTTTGTTGAATGACTGTGAAACAGTTTGTTTATACGTTCTACTGTGAGTGGATATTTAAATGATTTACTGCTGTATAAAATCCTAAAAGTTGGTGCCTTAAAACAACTGTTTTATTATGTGTTATAATCTGTGCCTAGACTCAGTGCACCTGAGTCTTCTGCCACTACTGAATGATGCTTTGGCTGCAGTCATGCACAGAGATCAGCAGACCGATAGTCGATGCTGTGGGAGCCCTTCTGGCACTGTCGACCAGACTGCCTGCATTTCCCACTCCGTTCCTTCTTTATATGGTATGGTTCCAAGAGAAGCATCCCAAGATCAAGTTTTCCAGATGCAAATAAGCAGATTCTTCCTATCATTTTAAGGCCTGCGATCAGAAGTCTCTGAATATCATTTCTGTCACGATCTCTTCATCAGATTGTTACATCATAATCTTAGATCCTGGGGCTTGTACAGGGAAGGAAAGAATTTGGGGAAAAGTAGATAGCTTTGTTCACCCTCTTGTCACAATAATTCATTTCCAAGTGAAAAATACATTCCCTCCTTCCCTCTCTTCTGATTCTCAAGCACTGCGCCACCGGGGAAGCCCTATTTTACCATTCTTTTATTTATGGATGAGTAGTTGTTTTCTTTTTCTAAATATCTTATGCTACAGAATGCTTCAGTGAACATTCCTGTACATACTTCCTCATGCACACCTACCTGCACCGTCTTCACTAAGGCATTTAGGTGAAAGTAGTATTGCAAAGTTCTGGGTGGGCCTTGCACATTTTCAAATGTTATCTATTGCCAAATTTCTTTCTGAAGTGGTTGCAGTAGTTTGTGCATGTTCCAACAGTGAAAATATATTTCTGTTTTTGCAGATACTTGCTGCAATTTTGCTTTCTCAGTCTTTTTAAATTTTGCCAGTCAGATAGGTGTGATATTTTCTACCACTACAAGTTATGAAGTCGAATACAAATTTTCCTCAATTATACCAAATATACAGAAAAGTTAACAGAGCATAGTACACAGCTTGATGAGTTTTCATAACTCAGAACACACTTGTAACCAGCACCCAGGTCAAAACAAAGAATATTGACACATTGTCTGGTCCCCAGAGCCCCCCACGTTCACTTTTCTAGTCACTGCCTCTTCCCAGGACTACTTGATATCCCGATTTCTAACATCCTAGATTAATTTTGCCTGGTTTGGAATAATTTCTTATTGGAAGCAAACAGCATGCACCATTTTGTGTCTGGCTTCTTTTATTTAACATCATGGTTGTGAGTCCCTTCCATATGGTTGTATTTATGCATTCTCATATTTTGTTGAATGACTGTGAAACAGTTTGTTTATACGTTCTACTGTGAGTGGATATTTAAATGATTTACTGCTGTATAAAATCCTAAAAGTTGGTGCCTTAAAACAACTGTTTTATTATGTGTTATAATCTGTGCCTAGACTCAGTGCACCTGAGTCTTCTGCCACTACTGAATGATGCTTTGGCTGCAGTCATGCACAGAGATCAGCAGACCGATAGTCGATGCTGTGGGAGCCCTTCTGGCACTGTCGACCAGACTGCCTGCATTTCCCACTCCGTTCCTTCTTTATATGGTATGGTTCCAAGAGAAGCATCCCAAGATCAAGTTTTCCAGATGCAAATAAGCAGATTCTTCCTATCATTTTAAGGCCTGCGATCAGAAGTCTCTGAATATCATTTCTGTCACGATCTCTTCATCAGATTGTTACATCATAATCTTAGATCCTGGGGCTTGTACAGGGAAGGAAAGAATTTGGGGAAAAGTAGATAGCTTTGTTCACCCTCTTGTCACAATAATTCATTTCCAAGTGAAAAATACATTCCCTCCTTCCCTCTCTTCTGATTATATCATTATTGAAAAGTTCAAGATTCCATCATTGAAATAAGGTCAAGGTATAGATGGGCTCATTGTGTTTAGCATCTTAGGTGCATTTGTTTGGTCTCAAAGACTTGTGAATTCAAAAGCATCCAACATATAATGTTGAGAAAAGAACAGGTTAACTGCAACAAATACCTGCGTTTAAAGGGTTGCAGGTTGGTGAGACACTGTTTCATAGTAGTTCAGGTATCCAGCCAGCCATGTTTCATCAATACCCATGCTTTCTAGAAAGGATTTTCCTCAACTCTTGGCTTTGCCCTCTGAGTCTTTCTTCCTTTTCCTCACGAATAGTGTTAGAAGTTAAGTAGCTTTCTCACTGCTAAATGCCTGTGCTAAGTTGAGAACTGAGAGGCCCCCATCCCATTTTATTCCCTGTTAACTCTCCAGCACCAGCCCTTCTATAAATAAGGATGAAAATCAGGTTTATGTGGAAAAAACCCTTAGCATTCTTAGAATACTTCATGTCTAACAAGAAGATTGAAGATGCATGTTTTAAGATTCTCTGATTTTTTTTGTTTTTTTTGCTGAAATTGTCTATGAAATAACACCTTCAATATTTATGAGGTATTAAAAAAATACTATTCTTTTTTTTTTAGTGGTAGCACCCTGAGTTTCATCTTTTTCTTAAAAGACATTTCTTTTTTAAAAAACATATTTTAACTGGAAAGACTCTTCAATATCCTTAATAGTTCTAAATTCTTCTAAAACATTTACATTCCTTCTTATTTTGTGTCTCTTTGCTCATATATTACCTTAAGACAGTTAGAAAAAGCCAATTAGCACCTTACAGGCTGAAGATGCTAAGATATCTAAATATCTCTGAAACTATTTAGTCACAATGACAAGTTCATTATACAAACTTTATTTTCCATGTTATTGTAGATAATGGTGTTGTCAAACTTCCACCTTTTCTCAGCACAGGTCATTTTTTCCTCAGCTTTTATTAACACTTTTTTGTTGTGCTTCCTACCTTCAGGTGACATATTTTCAAGGTCCTTCAAGCCTCAGAACATTGCCCAGTTTTATTTATATGTTGTTTTAGTTGAAATGTTTTAGATACTTGTTTCAGGTGAGATTAGCATAAATGGAAATTCACCATTTTAACCATTCTAAAGTTTGTAATTCAGTGGTTTTTGATATATTTTTAATGTGTGTTAATGCAACTATCTAATTTGATAATATTTCCATCACCCCCAAAAGACACCCCATATCTCCCAGTTCCTCTCTCACCCCATCCCAAGGTAACCATTAATTTACTTTCCATCTTTATGGGTATGAAGTGGGGGTAAAGCGGTATTAAAATGTATTTCTTTGGAGAAACTTTGGGTCTGATTGAGCTTATAATCATTGTTGGGAATTCAGAAGCATAGAGGGCCTTCTAGACCCATCTAAATGCACAAGATGAACAGAGAAAGAAACTCACACTCATGGTCAAGATGGAGTAGTCAGTAATAGTAGTAGTAATAGTAATAGTAGTCAGTAATGTTACAGGTAAATCAGAGAAGCTAAGGGGGACTAGTGAAAACTAAAATAAAAACAGCAGTGGGTAAATTTATCTATTAAGAGAACAAATAACAGTAGGATTTAAGATAATGTTTTCACTTTAATAAACAGAGAGGAGGAATCATCTGCTATCAGTGACAACGATATGCGTGGAATGTATTGGGCAGAATCAAGCTTCTGTGAATTCGAGTGAATATATCACCCATGAGCATGAAATGTTTTAGAATCATGATTAGGAAAAGGAAAGTTTCTGGTTCTTAGGTTTGAAGAATTTTTTAAAAATTCATTTTATTAAGGTGAGCCTCCATGAAAATTAGAAAATGTTTAACATTGAGCATTCTGTATTCTTTATCCTTTAGCATCGCTGGGTGTTTGTTCCTGCGCAGCTTTTGGGACTTATTTGAGCTAGCTAAAAAAATGTCTGATGATCAAAAATGGTTTATTCTAACCAAAGTTGTTTATGGATAGTAGTAGTGTAATGTAGTATTATTTGCTGAAAATACTTGTATGCTAGTAGATATTTTAATGTCTGAAATGATGTATACATCTAATGCATGGATGTCAGTATCCGTGAAAGGGGATAGACACTTTGAGAGATTTTGTCACTCCTCAAGTTCTACTGTGTATCTGATTACTCTGTCACCATAGAACAGATATAATCCCTGCATTGTTGAAAAATTGGCTTTGTTATTAATCATATCCATTCCAAAATGAAGTTGTAAAGTGGTGACTGATTTAGAGGAATAGGTTGATCAAAGTGTAAATTTTATAGATGTGGAAACTGTTGCCAAGGGAAATTAAATGTCGTGTGGTCAAGGTCACAGTGAAAGGACATAAACCCAAGTTTTCTGATTCATGGTATAATGCTGTATCAAATTGACTATATTCCGTCCCTGGACATATCAGGACCAGTTCTTAGTCCATCCTCCCCATTTGGCTGCCAAAGTGCTCATTAACCACACTTTCTCTGTTCCTATCTATATCATTTTTAAGTTTCCCATAAATGCTACTTTTACCTTTACCTGACCTTTCCCAACATGCTATAGAATCTGGTGACTGAGGTTTTAATCCTAGTAGTCAACTCACTGTGACTGTAGATACATAATATAACTTTCATAAAAGTTTGGCCAGTTGTAAAATGATGATACTAAATACATCTTCCTCCCAGGGTTGTTGTGAGGACAAAATAAAATGTATTGGGAAGTGTTCTGTAAATTGTAAGCAAATACAGTTGTGGGTTTTGGTCCTTTTCTTTAGGAAATCATAGATGCATTCTTACTGTACTTTAGCCATACTGTTTGTGAACATCATAATCTTACTTCAGTAAAAAGTTAATTTACGGGCTTCCCTGGTGGCACAGTGGTTGAGAATCTGCCTGCTAATGTAGGGGACATGGGTTCGAGCCCTGGTCTGGGAGGATCCCACATGCCCCGGAGCAACTAAGCCCGTATGGCACAACGACTGAGCCTGCGTGTCTGGAGCCTGTGCTCTGCAACAAGAGAGGCCACGATAATGAGAGGCCCGCACACCGCGATGAAGAGTGGCCCGCACTTGCCGCAACTAGAGAAAGCCCTCGCACAGAAACGAAGACCCAACACAGCAAAAATAAATAAATTAATTAATAAACTCCTACCCCCAACATCTTCTTTAAAAAAAAAAAAAAGTTAATTTACTCAAAGATGAAAAACACTAATGATGAATAGAAAATACTCAAATATTGACTTATTAGTCTTCCTTACAAATACTGTATTGCCTAGAAAATAACCTTTTAAAAATAATTTTGAAGATATGTGTGGAATTCATTTAAATTGAATACTACTTACAATCACAAGTGGAAAAAAATATCTAGTTCAGGACCGTAGCAACAGTGTGCTCCTTGTAATCAAGCAAGTGTTGAATTTGTGAATAATTCTGAGATTTTTTTTTTTTATTGACTTCTTGAAGAAGTACAACAGGATAAAAAATATATGAAAACCAGTTCAAGGAAACGCATCCCTGCCTTGCTTAAATCGATTAAGCCAAGTTATGTTTAAAATATGTGAATAAATGAAATAAATATTTTCTTGCAAGTCCTACCACTAGAACTCCTTGCCTTATAATATGTAGATCTCAGAGAATTTGGTGATTCTACCTGTGGTGAAAAAACAGAAGATAGGAGATAGATTTGTTTGGATTTTTATGAAACTCATACTTGTTAAATAATCATTTCTTTTTTTTATAATCATTTCTTTATAAAGTAATGTATGTATTTGTTGAAAAATCACAGCATAAATCAATATAAAATCTATGTAAAATGAAAACCTAAATGTGAAAGATAAAGGAAATAGAAAAATGTATAGAGTAAAAATGTGTGAATTGGAATGGGAAAAAAATGTTACCAAGTACTTCAGAAGCAAAAGCATAATGTAGAGAGAGAGAAAAAGGTAAAGAAAGACTTCTAAAATATCAAAACTAAGGTTTTCACTTCATGAAGACACACTTGTGAAAAATATTCATTAGATAGCTGAGTAAGATAATTGCAGCAGCCAAACATGACACCAGATCATATCTAGAAAAACAAGGAATGTCTGCAAGTCAACAAAACAATGAAAAACATAAGAATAATAGGCACATTTTATGCATAAACATGTTACGTAATGAAACAATGAATAGTTAATAAATGCAGAAAGGAATGGTCAGTTTCATTTCTAATCAAAGAAATACAAATCAAAGCGATGATTATGTCCCACATTATATCCGTTACATGGAAAAAATTTGAAAGTTACCTCCAAAAGTGTTAATGTAAATATGAGAAAGTGGCAAACTTTTTGCACTGCTTGTAGAGTCAAAATCTCCAGGTATTCAGGAGCACATAGTAGTAGTACTTTGTGAAATTAAATGTGTTTATATCTCATGATGTAACATTTAATTGATGGGATATACACGCTTTCTAATTGTCTCAAAATAAATAAATACTTAACAAACTTAATGTTTTAAAACAATGATAACATAAGGTAGATTGTGAAGGGTTCATGGGGGTCAGTTTATAAACTCTTCCACTGAGCATTACCTGAGGTGGCTAAAAGGCTGCAGACTGGAATCATCTGAGGGCTCATTCTCTGAGGATGAGCTGACTCTCCATTGGAAAATTAGCTGTACCTACAAGCAGGAGCCTCTTACTGTGACCAGAGTTTTCTCACAACATGGTGGCTGCTGTCTACGAGTATCCCGCAAGAGAGAGCAAGGTGGAAGCAGCATTACCTTTCTAACCTAGCCTCAGAAGCCAAGCACTGTCACTCCACAACATTCAGTTCATCAAGAGCACATCATACATGACTCATATACACATATGTACAAACAACATGTACTTTAAAGTATTTTCTCATTGAAATGGAATCACTCTGCAACTTATTTTTTTAATGTGATGATATGCCATTGACAGTTATACAAATATTTTATATATATTTAGCTTTTATAAAATTATTAGCAATTATTAAAAATAAGCAGGCAGTCTTACTATAATTTTAATTTTTGAAAAAGAGCTAACTGAAACTTATTTTCATCTCAATTAGCATTTTTTACAGTATTGAATATAAGCATTAGTAATGTGGTTTGTAGCCTCTTGAATTTGTTCTTATATAAATTGCTCTTTAAGAAAAGGTGATTGTGTCTTTTTTTTCTTTTTGAGCCATTTATAAGGGCTTTATCCTAATATGTTAATATAAAATTTTAAAATGCTAATAATTTTTTATGATTACATATGTGCTTTTATTTTTATAGATTCTTGACATTCTGTGCTACCTGAAGACAAAGAAAAAATTTTTAATTGGTGACTAGAAATAGTCACAAAAAACAGCCAGGCCAAGGCCAGCATTGAAAAAAAAGAAAAAAAAAATACCACATGATTTTTTCTTAATTTATATATATTTTATATATAGTATGTGTGTGTGTGTGTATATATATATATATATTTATACGTATTAGCGCTGCCCTTTTAAAATTTCTGTTTTCCTCAATCTCTTTTAGAGTCTGTTGATGGCAATTAAATTTCAAATTTAGATGTAACTTGCAATATACAAATATGGGACTGAGATGATATTAGAATAGAAATAGGAATTATATAAAAATCCCAACTTGTGAACCTAATGCAGAAATTAATACAGTATTGGGTTGATTTTCCTTGGGATTAAATGTGAGTTTGATATCCATTATAGAAGGGTCATTGTATTATGCTGTTTTGGAGCTTATTAGGTCACACAGAGATGGAGACTTCTAAGCCCTTGCAAAAAATGATATGCTGCCTATTATCTGCTAGGATAATGATTAATTGAGGTTGCTGCTGTGAGACTTTGCAGGGCCTGCCTCAGTTTTCAGACAAGGTCCTGCTCTTCTCCAGGAAGCTTCCAGCCAATGACTGAACAAGGAGGTTAAGCAAGGGCCTAGCCCTCTGTGTCCAGTGAGACATTCCTCTGACCGGCAGCCTGGAGCACCCAGCTGCACTGGCAGAGACTCTTGGGTTGGTATGATAGTCTAATGCCTTCATCTGGCCTGGCCTGTTCTTTTGTTTTCTTGAAAATTGTTACTCCATATAAAGCTCTTGCAATTCTGCTCCATTTTAGTATCTACTTCACTGGGGATACATTTGGCAGAATTATTTATTTATGTTAAATCTGGGATTTGGAAGGATGGTATGTTTGGTTATTCAACAGTGAAAGGAACAGAGAAAAATATATGTATAATGTATATTTTTACATGTAACACATATTGTTTAAATGTACATTTAAATATATAAAACTTATATAAATATATTTACATAATTATAAATATATTTATATAATATAAATTTAAAATTTATAAAGTATATATTACATATTTATTTGTGTGTGTTTGTGTGTGTATGTGTATGTGTTTAAAGGGCTGATAAAAATCCAACTCCACAACTACTTGGGAAAAAAATACTTTTTTAAATCCTTTGTATTTAATATTACTGTAATTAAAGGGCCAACCACTATAACACAAATCAAAAAGGGAAAGCTCATTGTTCTCTGTCCCATCAAACTCCCAGTAGGCAGGGTATTGGCATAGGACCTAGGCTTTGAAAATTCAGTATTTCTGGAGAGCGTAAAATTGAATTTGGAGTAGGTGACACATAGAAAGAAATTATTAGAATTCATTAAAAGCAACTATAACAGTGTTGCATGGTGAATGCAATAGTATGTGGCATTAGGTATTTCCAGCTGTGATGTCCACCAGTATCTTCTGGTTAAAACATGGTTGTTGGATTTCTTTCTCTTCTTCCTCAGAAGTCACCTTGATTCTTACCCATTTTCCAGGTCCTGCTCCCATGATCCCATGCATCCTGATATTCTTCCATTAATTCAATATTAGTTTCTGTTGCATGCACACAAGACATTGGATTTATGCAAATTTGAACATTAACAGTATTCCCCCATTATCAAATTCACATAGAGTCATGTAAGTTTAAACACTGTATCCTCCTTTCCTGGTACAATAAGGTATATGGGAGTTAAATTCAAAAGGCTTTAATCCTGAAGCTTTGTTTCATCAGTGACTGCAGCCTGAATTGTCTACTAAGGAAATGAGGCAGTTTATAGAAAACCTCAAAATTGAAGTTCTTTAATACCAAGACTCTCAACAGCCCCAGCTTTTAAGTTCCAAATCAAAACTATCAAAGCATCACTCCACACCTATGATATTGAGAAAACTCAAGGAAGAATGACTAGAGCCGTTGTCTCAAACAAAACGATGTTTTCAGAACCAGGGCATAGAACAATACGAAAGATGCTACTTTTATAAGAGTTGATAGTGGAGACTCAATGAAATCTCTGGCAAAAGCAGTAAGTAGAGGACTCCTGCGAGTTGGGAAAAGTTTTTGGCCTCAAGAGTCTATGACAGGACTTGCCTGGGTGTTGCAGTGGTTAAGAATCCACCTGCTAATGCAGGGGACATGGGTTCGAGCCCTGGTCTGGGAAGATCCCACATGCCACGAAGCAACTAAGCCTGTGCGCCGCAACTACTGGGCCCACGTGCCACAACTACTGAAGCCTGCATGCCTAGAGCCTGTGCTCCGCAACAAGAGAAACTACCACAATGAGAATCCTGACCACCGCAACGAAGAGTAGCCCCTGCTCGCTGCGACTAGAGAAAGCCTGTGTGCATCAATGAAGACCCAACACAGCCAAAAATAAATAAATAAAATAAAAATAAATTTTAAAAAAAGTCTATGACAGTTTACTCAAGCCTGGGAAATATAACTTACTGGGAGGTTGCAGTCAGTAAGTTAAGTGTGGAAGTTCACTTAATCATGTAAAGTGATTTAAAAAATCCTTCTGTGCATAGCAGTTCTCGTCATTTGATATACTTATGTTTCCTTAAAAGTTTTAGAAATGCGCAGTGATGAACTCTGCTCTTATTTGCCACTTTGCATATTTAGAACTTCTAAATTTCCACTTATATTTGAGCCTTTTGTTTTAGGCACTTCAATGCTAAATTGAGTGTGAATTCTGTCAGGTGACATTTTCTTTTCTCGCTCCACTATGCAGAGCAAATTGCATCTGTAGCAGCCAACTCTTCATTCACAGAGTGCTTTTATTACATGTCTCAAATCCTGTATTTTCTTCGTTTTTCTCCTTCCTCAGAGACCCAGTGCATTTTTAACCCTGTGCTACAGTATCTGCTCCCGTGAATTTTTGGAGTGGAGTTTCCCAGGTATGTAGTATTTATCTGATAGGGAAGGCCTCCCTTGAGCATTTGCATTTGATTCAGCATGAGACTTCTTCATGCATTCTTGAAATGAAGCTGCTATTGATGATGCCTGCAGAACCTGGGCTCCCAAGGACCTAGTGAGAATCGCCACTTCTGCCAGATGGTCTTTTCTGATACTTTGCCTTTCTGCAGATTTGATTATCCCAAGCCTTTAGAAACCTTTGGTCATTCAGGGTTTCAAAGGGTAGAAAGAGTCCCTTCTGCCATGAATTTTTCTGTGGTTGTAGAACACGCCTGCTGTGTTCCATTTTTCCTTTACCCTTTGTAGTTAGGGATAACTGAGTTTTAAAAATCTGTATCTCATTTTTTTAAAAATTAATTTATTTTATTTTTTGGTTGCATTGGATCTTCATTGCTGCACGCAGGCTTTCTCTAGTTGCAGCGAGCAGGGGCTACTCTTCGTTGTGGTGAGCAGGCCTCTCGTGGTGGCTTCTCTTATTGCGGAGCACAGGCTCTAGGCATGCGGGCTTCAGCAGTTGTGGCAGGCGGGCTCAGTAGTTGTGGCTCGTGGGCTCCAGAGTGCAGGCTCACTAGCTGTGGCTCACGGGCTTAGTTGCTCCGTGGCATGTGGGATCTTCCCGGACCAGGGCCCGAACCTGTGTCCCCTGCATTGGCAGGCAGATTCTTAACCACTGCACCACCAGGGAAGCCCTGTATCTCCTCTTAAGTTGGTCACATTTTTATTTGCCTTGTTTGCTGGATTGAATTGCAATACCTTTATTACTATTCCCTTCAGACTGTTTTGTGGTCCAGAGATTTATTTTTCTTTTTTAAACTAAGCAATTTTGTTTTCCTATCCTATGGGGCTTGGATTGGATTTAACCTATTTTGTCCTCTGTTCTGTACCTTAGTGTTTCTCTTGCTTCCTGTAATTCTCTAACATACTCTAAGCAGGAGCTCTAGGGACAGAAGGAATAACTATATCACCATGTAGCAGTAACTGTGTCACCTTGTAACTGATACAATAAAGTCAGAAATATTGTACATACATTTTCCTGGTATTTCATCCCGATTAGTTTTCCTCTTTTTTTCCTGTAATCATCTAATGTTTTAAATGTTATTATTATGGCCTATTATTATGGATTATGCATCAGAAGCTTTCAGAGAGTTCTTTTCAATAATTTCCTGGAATCCAGACCATCTTTGAGAAAATCAAACTTTTTTTTCTTTGAATTATTGCCTCTCTTCTTCTGTTAGGTGTACTCAGGTATTAATCACTGTTTATAACCCAATAAAAGAAAAATTCTCCTCTTTTTCAAGTCTCATTTCCTGAACATATAAATTGTTGTTACATGCAAAAATGTAATTACTATTGATGGAAACATACTTCTTAAAAATTTTAGAGCAATCCATTTTTGTGTCTAGCCTCCTCTTATAGCTTAATGTATCTGAAATAAATTTTTAAATGTATTTTCTGATAACAGTGCTTTTAGTATCTCAAATACATGTAGTTAGATTCTTCTTGTTTATTATTTTATTCATCTGTCAGTAAGTAAGACTTCTATTCCATGTTTTTTGTGTCTATATTTTTTTATTGTGACCATATATGACCTTAAAAAAATGTTGGGGGTCATGTTTTAAGTGACCGTCTTCTGATGGGTTTTGCATTACTTCTACTAGGTACCTGAAAGCAATAACAATCCTGGACCAAATTAAGTAAACCATCTGTCTGTAGCTCTAGTGATTAAAAGTTATGATGAATTCTGGATTTAGATTTCCATGGGAATTAAACTTGTGCTAACAGTTTTTCAGGGAATGGGGAGAATTACTTTTGTTTTTATTTTTACCCAAAGCCAAGTCTGACACCAGCAGTTCCGTAGCAGCTGCTTCTCTTCCTCCTTTCCCTCCTCCCCCATCCCTATCCTCCCCTTCCCCTCCCCCATCCCTATCCTCCCCTTCCCCTCCCCCATCCTTATCCTCCCCTTCCCCTCCCCCTCTGCATCCTTATCTTCCCCTTCCCCTCCCCCATCCTTATCC
>NW_006780401.1:273949-286466 GCF_000442215.2 Lipotes vexillifer
TCCTCCCCTTCCCCTCCTCCCATCCCTATCCTCCCCTTCCCCTCCCCCCCATCCTTATCCTCCTCCTACTACTAGTTTACCCATAGAAAGTGTCATTTTTGTGGCCCTGGCTATTTAAAGAGCATCTCTAATTCAAAGTCCATTAATGATCAGGTTTTTGACTTATCTCTTGATTGCTGCATGGAACTAATCAAACTAAAATTCTAGGCTTTGGGGCACTGGTAGTTAATGTTATGGCAGCTTTGGCTTCAGGGTTAAGTTACCTCTCTGTGTACATGTATTCTCTTTATTTTTCAAGATTCCTCTTTTTAGCTATCTCAGGCATTTATAGTAGCTATTTCAGATGTATTTCCCATGTACTTAAATTGTTTATTAACTTACTACAGAAGATTATTAGTAGATAAAATGTTATTTAATTTGACTAATATAAGAGGATAATATGGGCTTAATTGTTTCTAAAAAAGTATATGGAGGTTATTAAATGCTTTGTAGACTTCAGATTTCTGTAAGCAGATAAGAGGAAAGAAGTGATTCTTAGAAATAATGACAATATACTGCAAGGGTATAGGAATTAAGTCGTTAGAGGTAAGCTGCAAAGAGATTAGTATGACTTGATTGAGTTTGTTTCTGGGTTGTGGATAAAATCTTAGAAAATTATGAAGTAGACAATAGCTAAAGGGCTTTAAAAGCCAAATAGGGGAGTATGGAACCAATTAGCTAAGCAAAAGGTAGCCATGGGCTGGATGGGAATATTGTTTTATAAGGCAGGTGGACAATATGGGTGCATTAGAGTAACTTTGCAGGAAATGTTAAGAACATGGGCTTTTAACTGGCAATAACAGTGGAATGAAATTTTAATGAAGTGAGATTTTCTTTATTGAGAGGAACTTCACATACTATAAAGTTCACCATTTTAACCGTTTTAAAGTGTACAATTCATTAGTTTTTAGTGTATTCACAAAGTTGTAGAACCATCACTATTACATAGTTCAGAGCATTTTCCAGAGCAAATTCCAGAGAAATCCCACACCATACCTATTAGTAGTCAGTGCCCATTTTCTCCTCCCCCGAAGCCCCTGCCAACCACTAATCTACTTCCTCTGTGTATAAGATGTGCCCATTCCTATCTGTCATCTAAATGGAATCATCGTACAGTATGTGGCCTTCTGTGCCTGGTTTCTTTCCCATAGCATAGTATTTTCAAGATTCATTCCTGGTGTAGCATGTATTAGTACTTTGTTCCTTTTTATAGCTGAATAGTATTCCATTTTTTATTTATCCATTCATCATTTGATGAACATTTGAGTTGCTTCTACTTTTATCACTATTATGAATAATGTTGCTATAAATATTTATTCACTAGTGTTTGTGTGAACATGGTTTCAGTTCTCATAGGTAGTATATATAAAATTGGAATTTCTGGGTAACATGGTAACTCTGTGTTTAACTTTTGAAGGAACTGCCAAACTGTTTTATAAAGTCACTGCACCATTTTACATTCCTACCAGGAATGTATGATAGCTTCAGTTTTTCTGCATCCTCACCGACACTTGTTAGTTTCATTGTTATTATTCATTATTATTATTATTGTTGTTATGCTAGTGGGTGTGAACTGGTATCTCGTTGTGGTTTTGATTTGCATCTCCTCATGTTCAGTGAATTAGAGCATCTTTTCAAATTCCTGTTGGTCTTTTATATATTTTTAGAGAAGTGTGTATTTAAGTGAATTATTTAATTGGATTATATTTTTATTGTTGACTTGCAGGAGTTCTTTATATATTCTTATATTCTGAATACAGGACCCTATCACTTAGATAAATTGTAAATATTTCTCCTTAATTTCATTCAACTTTCTAAGGGCATTTTATTAAAAAAAATATTTTAAAAAGGTCTTTCAACTTCTTGCTAGTGTCTTTCAATGTACAGTTTTTTTTTCTTATCTACTTTTAACTTTTGTATCATATTTAAGAAGCTGTTACCTAATCCTAGATCATGAAGATTAAATCTGCATTTGCATCTAGGAATGTTATAATTTTTGTACTTACATTTGGTTCTTTGATAAATTTTGAGTTAATTTTTGTATTTGTGTGAGGTACAGATCCAACTTCAGGAGTTTGCATGTGGAATTCTAGGTATCCAAGTAACATTTGTTGAAAAGACTGTTCTTTCTGTAACTGAATGTCACCTTTGTTAAAAATCAATTCACTATTGGAATACAGGTTTACTTTTGTACTCTCAGTTATATTCCATTGATCTGTATGTCTGTCCTTATGCCACTACAGTACTGTTTTGATTACTATAGCATTGTAGTATATTTTGAAATTGAGAAGTGTGAGTCCACCAACTTTATTCAGTTTTTTCAAGATGATTGGGATATTTTGGGTCCCTTGCAATTTCATATGAATTTGAGGAGCAGCTTGTTCACTTTTGTAAAAAAAGACAATTGGAATTTTGATAGAGATTGCATTGAATATGTTTATCACTTTGAGGAGTATTGACATTTTAACAATATTAAGTCTTCCAATTTATGAACATGAAGGCTCTTTCCATTTATTTAGATCTTATTAATACTTTTCAACAGTATTTTGTAGGTTCAGTGTGCAAGTCATACACTTGCTTGGTTTATTCCTAAGCGATGTTTCATTTTTGATGCTATTGCAAATGAAATAGTTTGCTTTCATTTTTGATTGTTCAGTGCTCATGTATAGACATAAACTGATTTTTGTATACTGATGATATATGTTGAAAATTTTATGAATTTGTTTATTAGTTCTAATAGTCTTTTTGTGGATTCTTTGGGGAAATATATCATAATCATGTCATCTGCAGATAGAAATGGTTTTACTTCTTCTTTTTCAATGTGGATACCTTTATTTCTTTTTCTTATCTGATTGCTTTGGCTAGAACTTCTACTATAGTGTTAAACAGCAGTGGCACAAGTGAGCTTACTTTTCTTGTTCCTTCTTAGGGGGAAAGCTTTCAGTCTTCTACTATTGAGTATGATATTAATTATGGATTTTCTATCATGTTGAGGAAGTTTCCTTCTATTCCTCATTTGGCCACTTTTGGGTGGTGCCTGCATATTGTACAGAGCCATATATAATAGCCACAGGCTTCCCACTGATAACTTTGAGTAAGACAGCTTTTTGTATAGCTAAAGGCAATTCATAATGATAAATACAAATGCAAACATGAATGAAAGACTTTCCCAGAAACTAGTGAATTAGTGTGTTGGTCTTTCATAGGGAATAAGGATGGAACAATGCAGTATACACTATAAATGATAAAGGCAAAAATCTGGTTAGTAATCACAATATTACATTAAATAGCACGTAACAAAGTTTGAAGAAGCCAATTTTAAAGAAAAGATTTTCAGTCAAGATCAGTAAAATCATATTTTTATTTGTTATATGATATTCATATAATGAATGATTTGAGAAAATTTAGTCCATGCTGCCTGGGATTTATTTTTGCATATGTGTTTTATATATTGTTATGCTTGTATTCAACATATTATTTTATAACTTTGCAATTTTAATATTATTTTGCCTAGTCTACCTCTGTCCATACTATGATTGAGGGCGATATATTAAGTGAAATGGACTACAATGAAAATTGTTTTGGAAATGACATTATAATTGATTATAGTTACATTCCCATAACATAATGTTTGTATGCAGCTTCTGAGTATAATAGCAAGTTGGACAGATTCCTTGTCATCCCACACATTTCAATCCTTTTAGAAAATAAATGGCAATATTTTCTGTTCCTTAGAAACAGAAAATAGCAATGCTGCATCTCAAATAACAATTTTCTTTAATCAACATTGCAACGTGAGGGGAAAAAAGCTGGTAAAAAGATCAATGAATAACATCCAGTTAGAGAAAGTTGAAGTCCACAAATAATCTGTTCAATGAGTGTCCTTGAGTAAATTTACTTTACAAGTATTTGTAGGACAGAAATAGAATTGATATTTCAGAATTATCATATAATTCTGGCATTTAAAATATAGCTGTACATTACTTCTGGCTTGAAATGAGCAGTTGCAATTGGGAGCATTTGAAAGCTATTTACAAGAACTCTGAGTTCTTTATGGTAGTCATTGTTCTATAGCCAGACCCTACATGAGGACTCCCAGGAAGAGTGAGAGGCTTTCTATAAAGTCACAGTCATAGTTTTTAACATACTGATCTTCTTTCATATGGATGTGTTTGCTATATAGCCACTATGGGTAAAACATGCTGTAAAGAAATATAAAATATTTACTGATATATCATCATTTAGCTTTTTCTACCTCTTTCTTTCTACTGTGCCTTCTCACAAACTACCCCATCCACATTTGCATATTTGATGAATGTGTGAATGAATGAATGGAAGATATGAATAGTATATTTAAGATCATGAGTATTATTTAATTCTTCTTCCGAATATATTTAAATTTCAATGGGACACAAAATACTTGGCTTAATGAAAAAAATGGCCAATTGTGTTTACCAGTCATCATACAGAGTGAGGAATTATATTAGGAACATAACTCTTTTGCCCTCTCCATATTCCTTCAATCAAATACATAAGCAGCTACTCTGTTGAGAGATGCTATCTGTCCATGTGTACCAGATTATTTCCTCATTTCCATCTTCATGATTGTTGAACGTATAAGTATAAACTACAGTGTCTAGAATTTTCTCTTAATTTAAATTATCTTTATCTTCAAATTAAGAAACGTAATTAACGTAAAACACAAATATTGAATGGAAAATGATAACATGTTGTTTATTGAAGAGAGGAGAAATAAACCTTTTAATAAGGACCTAGACCATATAAGAAAGTTTTACTATCGCCTAGAAATATCATTACTATTACTAGGGATGGGTTATATTTTATTCCTTCTTTAAAGCTGATTATATAACTTTTAAATTTATTTTTTCCAAAATATTTGAAATACAATCAGATTTTTAGAATTGTAGGATTATATATTGCTCTATCTCATATCTTTTTTGATTAATTAAGGCATTCAGGTAAACATCTAATATGTATTTATTACTATTGTTAAGTTTCCTTAATTGGCCTGAAATATTTATTTGATTAATGACTGATTATACACATACACACACAAAATTTCAAATAGTTTAAAATTTTATTGCTCTCTTACACACCATCAGTGCCATGGTTTAAGACTGTCAGTTTAGGAATACTTGAACTATGTTTCCAAGTGTTCTCTTTTGTATATGATTCCAGGTTAGGTTTGGTCATGAGTGAAGTCTGCATGATACAGCAGCAGTCAGGAGGCTCTACTAACTATAGCTGGTTAGAGTCTGTGAGGAATAGTTACAGAGCAGCCTGCCATCTTTTCGCTTTTCTCATTCCTAACTGCAGGTCTTGCTGACCAGCAATGATTCAGGCCTACCACTAGATGTTTTGTAGCAAACTCACCAAGGGAGTAGCAACAGAGTACCCACAGTCTCCATAGACTTCTACAATAGCCTTCTTCACATTTCTGTTCCAGCAGCTCCATGCTGAAGACTTTCCTCTGATCCTTTTCAGAACTTTACATCCCTAGCACATCCCTCAATTGCATAAGATGCAATTTCAATTAAAAAAAAATCTTATTTCATTTGTTATTCCATGAAACTCATAGTGTCCTGCTTCCCTGATCAAACTCTTGCAGACAGAAACAAGAAATAAAGTGTAGGTTTGTTAACAATTTGGCTAACATCTATTGAATTTTATTCACTGAGTGTGTCTGTTGAGGGAGGGAAGAGGTAGAAGAGTGAGTTATGCCTCCTAGAGTGAATATCTTAGAAGAGTGAATTTAGTTTTTACAACTCAGTAAAATTCTAAAAAATCCAGTCTGAGATTAACTGAAAGTTTCTACAAGATCTAATTTCTAGAATATTTAAATATTAAAGACATCTATAGACTAGCGTGTAGATCTGAACATGATCTAATGATCTAATGCCAATACAGTGCCTATTCTTGGTTAATCAGTAGAGTGGCTAGTTCAACTCTGGCCTATCCAGCAAGTTGATAGAAAAGCCCAGGAAGGCACCAACATCTAAAGACTTCTCTGAAAGCTTCCCTCAAAAGCTCAGGCAACAGGCTATTTCAGTATATATTTTCAGCTTTGTGGATCATACAGTTTTTCTTTAACTACTCAGTTTTGCCTTTGTAGCATGGAAAATGGCCATATGCCATACCTAAACTGCTGGCCTTGGCCAGATGCGGCTTACACAGACCCCTGCTCTAAATGATCATTGGAGAGGTTCAAACTTTTTAGTCTTAAAGCCAACATTACAGATTTTTCATGAGTTTCAATTGTCTAACCATCTGGTGACAATTAAATACCTTAGAAGACTGTAGAGGCCAACAGAATGACCACATTTATAGAAAATGTAAAATAAACTAGGCTTTATTCTATGACTAATTATTGTTGATAATGTGATGGCTAATGCCTGAAATGATGCCTTCAATTAGAATGGACACCTTAGAGGTGAAGAAAAAGGAAATGCATGACCAAAATCTATTACTCTTACATTAATCAACCAGAGACCAAAATTAACTTTAAAAATATGAAGTTTTCCCACAAAGTATATTCAGCTAAGAAGACAAAGCACAAACTTCCAAATTAAGAAGTATATTCAGTGGTTACTGGCGTCCCAAGGAAAAACAAATCAGTCACTACAGTGTTATGATTCCGTTCACCTGTTATTTGAATAAAACTTTCTGAAACTTATTTCAGGTAAAAATGCCAGGACAATATAGTGATTTCATTTCATTTATAGCAATGCACTATTTATTGGCTTTACTTGCATGCATTGCTATAAGTTTATTTTTGGTGCTTGCAGCTGTTGACTTTTCTTTTGTAAGACTTAGTTTTTTAGAGTAGTTGTAGGTTCACAGCAGAATTGAGGGGATGGGACAGAGTTTTCCCATATGCTTGCTTCCCCCATACATGGCACGCCTCCCCATTATTAACATGCCCTACCAGCATTAATTACAACTGATGACCCTACGTTGACACATCATAAGCACCCAAAGTTTAGAGTTTGCATTTTCATTCCCTCTTGGTGTTACACAGTTGACTTATAAAATTTGAAGTTTTCGTTTGGGATTCTGATTTGCTTTCCATTACGTTTGAATTGTATTAAATTCGTGAATAGCCATTTGTCTAAGCTTTTTAAGTGTTAAATGACATAGAATGTCTACTCTTCTTACTTATGTAGCAACCATATTGCAAATAACACTTTTAGGAGGAATTTAAAAGAGACTTTAGAGATTATGTATTTCAGGTTCCTGCATAATTTAAGAAATCTTTTTTTTTAATACAACTTAAGAAATAGCTATCTAGACTTCATTTGTAATATTTTACATATAGATAATTCTCTGTCTTTATTAGTGAGAGAGAGACAGTGAGCAAGGGCCCTACTTTTTATATTTTTCTGAGCTTCCTATTATTTCTATTTATTTTCCTAGGTCTGTTCTTTAGAATAATATAATATTAATCTTATCCTAATTTTACAACTATCTATCTGCTTATCTCTGTCACATCATCTTTCAGTCTGTGTATCATCTACTGTAATTCCCATGACTAAAGATTCATTTCATGATGATTTTTACCATCCTAGTTCTTTTCTTTCTTTGATATTTTATATCTTTGGAAACGAACATTTATAAATCCTTATGTATGTGAACAAACCTCTGCCTTTTTTCCTGAATGTTTTGAATGTATATTCTTTAGAGATATGTACCTAGAATGAAATTAAGCTGTCTAAGATATAAAAAGAATACTTGGTGTCATTTCTAGTAGTTTTGTCAATCACCTATGTCTTCCCTAAGAATATGATTTAATTTTTGATATTATTACTTTCTTAAACTCCTTAGCTTGTTTATGTCTAATACCCTGCAAGGTCCTTAATCTTGACGAAGATATCTGATTGTAAAACTTAGGTTAAGAAGCTAAGAAGTTGTTTTATACTTTTGATCAGTGATCACAGGCAAGGAATTGCAGAAAAATTTTTGGCTGCTTTTTTTTTTTTTTTAAATAAACCCAGAGGTTTCATGAATCCCCTACACTGCCAAGGTCCTTACAAGTCTTCTGTTATTTCTAGACTTATTTTTTTTATAGTAATTGCCTTGCCATGTCTGCACTTGGATGTCACATAGTTGGCTTATTTTTGTAATGTAATTATTCCCACATTTTTAAGGATCATTGGAAAATTGCTGGAATCACATGAATAAGATGCACTTATTAAAGAATTATGTATGTTACCTGCTATGGACTCAATGTTTGTATCCTCCAAACCCTACCCCCACAGTGTGATAGTATAAGGAGGTGTGGCCTTTGTGAGATAATTAGGATTAGATGAAGTCATGAGGATGGAGGTCTCATAAATGGGATTAGTGCCCTTGTAAGAGTCAGGAATGAGCTTGCTTTCTCTCTTTGCTCTTGGCCATACTTGAGGATAAGTAGGTAGTCTGTAACCCAAGAGAATTCTCAGCAGAATCTGATCAGGCTTGGCACCTTGATTTCAGACTTCCAGGGTCCAGAACTGTAAAAAATAAATTTCTGTCGTTTATAATCCACCCAATTTATGATATTTTGTTATAGCAGCCCAAGATCACCGTGGCAGTATCCTAGACTATATCATAGATTCACTGTGCTTTACAATGTTTGTGATCTTATTTCTATTAGCAGTTTGATAGCATATGGTAAACTTTTGTAATATGCAATTTCTGAGGACACAATACATGTGAGATTAATGAAAATAGGTGTTCCTGGTAAAGTATATAGACCCTAAGCAATGTATGTTTTTGTTATTTTTACATTTGTTATTTGTTGGAAGAACATTGAAACACGGCTATTATCATTGCCAGTCACAAATAATTGAGTGTATTTTCCTCTTTTATTCAGTTTATTTATATAAACACTTATCAATAATTTATTGAATGAGAGCATACTCTTAAGAGTATGTCAGTCATCAGGCAAAAAGGTTAAAAATGTTTTTTCTTTTTTGATATTCTGAGTTAAACTTATTCCTCTTGTGATCATTATGTTTACTTTTGTATTTGTCTATTTTCATATTAAATTGGTCTTGATCAATTTTTGTTTTTAACACTTTGGTGGGTTATTTCTGAAATAATTTAACCTAATATTTAGAAATGCTACCTTAAGTCGTTAATTTGTCAAAGAAGACTTTCACTCCTGCCAAACTTTCTTGAATCTAACTAATTGTTCAGGGAATATCTTTATCATCCAACATATTGCTGAAGGATGTCCACCTACCAAACACTGAAGTGAAGTAACATATCCTGGCAAACTTTGAAAGGAGAAAGAGCTTCGAAAATTTGTAATTGTATTTTACCATTTAGAGATATTTGGCACCTCTCATTTTTGTGTTATTTCCTTTCTTGTAGAAAAGAAGAAATTCCTTTTGTGTTTGACAGCTTCCTCAAGGTCAGTGGAGTGGTTCTTTTTACAGTACAACTTCACATATTTTGATTTCCGAGGGTAAAAAAAAAAAACAGATTCAGGCCTCAGTGTGTGTGCCCAGAGATTTGGTATTAGATAGTCTGATACTGTTTCTGAGAGCTCATTAACTCTGCTGGTCCTGAACATGGTTTACCAATGACAGTGGTACCAGTAAACAGAACTGGGGTAAAGGGAATTTGAACAAGTGTTGAAATTAATAGAATTTGCTCCAGCTAGAACTGGCAACAGTAGAGAATGTATAAAGGTGTTTAGGTTGAGATCAAATCTAATGGTCAGGGCAAGGCCTGTTCAAAATCACCTAGACCTGTAAAGTTATTAAAAAAAAATTATAGGATGAGGTCTAGCCTGTGGATTTTTGAATGTTTGAATGTTCAAGGTGGGAGGAAATCATAATTTATGAACTATTTTCAGACCTGAAAATTACAGGACTTAAAATATACAAATATATGTATATGGAAGGGAAGGAATTTCATTTGATGGGAAATTCTGAAAAGTTATTTTATGGTTTAATCTTTAACATATATACAAAGTATATATTTAGTTACATTAAAGTAAAATAAGAGTGTCAGTAGCCTAAATTTTGCATTTACATTTTTATTGTTCCTTAGTTATGATGAAATTAGGTTAATAGGCTTTGTTCTGTTCCCTCTCAAATGACATACCTGTAACAATGTGGGATCAAAATGAGTAAACTTTGTGAATAGTGAATATTCATTTTTCGGTGTTTTTTCATTATTAGGTTAAAAAAAGAACATAATTTTCCACTAAGTGGGATGTAATTGTCATTCACCAAAGTTATTATGCTCAAAATCCTTTAAGTACTGAATAATGGTACCTCTCTGGTACTTTTGACCCATCAGAGAATCTTCAATGGACTCAAGATACATTCTCAAATTATCAAAACATGATATATTTTAATTTCTGTAAGCATTAAACGAATAGCCACACACACAAAGAAACCAAAAACAAGAAAAAAATTTGTGGGAGTAAAATGCAGAGAAATAGGTACAAAGAGAAGCAGCAAGTTAAAAATGATAATATTATTAGATTGGATATCTCAGTTGTTTTATCTGGGTAGCTTACACATCATCCTAATCTCTTAATGTCTCTTGAAAGCTTATTACTGCAAACATCATAAAAATATAAATAACCCTAGAAAATTCCAATAGCAGAAGCAGACATGTTAGGTATGGAATTGTTTTTGTTCCTCAAAAGTCCATGATTAAGGACTTACCCAGTGTTGTTCTGTAACTAGCTCAGATCAGCTCAGCATAGCCAATTATGCTCCTCTTTTCCAAACCACATATTTGGTGATGTCAGGTTGTGTCTTGAAAGTGGCCATTGTGGGAGTATATATACCTCAGAAACTGGCAAACGTGAAAAAATTACGGCTTTTTTTTTTTCCTTTATTTCTTTGTGTTAGCTATTAAACATTTCTAGCACACCAGTGGCGATCAATGTGATAAAAACATTAACATTCTGTAGAATTAGTTAAGTATTTGTCTTATTTGTTGTTGCTACATATGAGCTAAGAATATAAAGTTGCTTTCAATTGAGTATGTAAAGCTGTCTATTAAAAGAGAAAACATGAAGCTTACCAACTGGTCTAAAGTTTAGTGTCAATAAGTAGATACTTTTAAAGTACTGCTTAAATTTTCCTCATGGAAAGGTAAGTGTATACTGTAAGAAAACAAATGTAAAAAGATGTGAATTAGTTCCTTCAAAAAAGTCTCTTTGGGGAAAACAGGTCATCAAATCTCAGTTTAATTCCTTTAACTTGAATGTTATTTAATGAAAGTGTACTCTTTGGAGTGTACATTTTTTTTTTTGATACTCTGTTAGACTCATAGGTTAATAAAGTCTTTAATGGTATAAACTGCAGTGCCAAAAGGATAAAAAGTATATTGAAACTTGTGGAGGAGGGTCAAATTTGGGAACAAGTCAAAATAAACTCAGTCTACATTATGTTTCTTTTTCTCTCAATATTTAGTTATTTATATTATTAGAAGAGCCATGATTATTCTGTTTCAATTTAATGCTTGACTATTTCCGCTTAACATTTTGCTATTGTTGTCAAAATAATCTTCAATTATTATTGAAGTAGTAATTCTAATTTTTCTTACTTAAATTTTGTTTATCTTTCAATCTAAACACATGGTTTTCTGATTAAATTAAACCTATATCTTCAGTGATATATAGGTCACATACAACTATGGAATGAATTGCCTATTTTAAACTTAATGATCTAAAACATACTTTATACTTTCTCTAAGAGTGTTGGATCCTTCTAAATAAACTTAAAAAAAAAATTGCTGCCAGTACATGACTGTATTTCATACAAATCCTGTACTGAATGAACAATAACTATATAAGTAGTTTAAACTTTTTGCTTATATTTTGACAAACTTAGATTCTACCCTACTAGGAAAAAAAAATAAAAAAGAATAAACACAAGTCAGGAAAAACTACTTAAAATCTGTGGAGTGAAGAACAGTCTTCACTGACCAGGAAGGGAGTTGGGATAACTCTGGAGAAGGAGGTAGAATAAAGGTAATGACGGTTTCCGTTGAAGAGTAGTGGATTTTGACCTGGATTAAATGAAAGATCCAAAACATAAATAGTTCTCTTACCTTGGGACTAGGATTCTTCCCCCAAAGCATGAACCCTTTTAAAATTTAAGTAGGGTGGAAAATTAACGTAAATCTTTCAGGTAAAATCCTAGATTTCCTAAGTCTTCTGAAAAGGCATTATGAAGTACCTCCTAAAAATGGACTGTCTTAGAATTGAGAGGGTAGAGCATTTGCCTAATAGCGTTGTAGCAAGTATCAGTGATAATGGGAAGACACTATTAAGGAGGGGCAGTTGTTAGCTGCTTTCTTGATTTGCCCAGAATTTATGATAAAGGTCCGTTTTCACATGTATTCACTGTTGTTGTTTTCAAATGCTATATTAATAATGTATTTATTTTAGATTGTGCTAGCTGGAGGGAGGCAAACTTTTTTTTTTTTTTTTTTTTTTTTTTTTTTT
>NW_006780401.1:286763-392678 GCF_000442215.2 Lipotes vexillifer
TCCGGAACCGGGGCACGAACCCGTGTCCCCTGCATCGGCAGGCGGACTCTCAACACCACTGCGCCCAGGGAAGAGGCAAATTTTTAATAAGCCCACATAAGAAGGAGCATTCCTCCGCAGCACTCCTGGCTAATTTCCCTCAACCTTGGCTTTCTTTTCCTGGCCTCACAATCTGTTCCGTCCCTCCCAGCTTTGCCCTGTAAATTAGCAGCACTTTTATCTGAAGCTGTGCACCCAGTCCTTCAAAGATTATTCCAAACTAGTCAGCCTTATCTATAGGGAGGGGCAGGGAGCAGCCTGGAGCACTAATATGTTTTTCAAAGGGCTCTCTCAACATGGTGACAGTACTAGCCTCTAGTGAGAGGAAGGAGTCTTTTTGAATGTGCTCCAATTAAATGCTACAGACTTGCCCCAGGAACACCTGCTTTCTGTTGGGGAGTTAGTGAGGTTTGGTAACTTTATTCCTCAGGCTAACACTGGATTTTTCAGACATGCCAGAAAAGATTATATCCAAAGGAAGATATTCTTTCCTGTCCTGTCAGGTTTCAGAAATTCACTGCCAACACCAAGTTAGTTTGTGCTCAGACAGGCTTTCTTACTAAATGATCCTAGGAAAAGAGAAATTGGGAGCTTTTGTGTCAGCCACACTGACCTAGCCATCCTCTTTGACCCAATAGATGACTCAACAGTGAGGGACTCTGAGTAAATTCATTCATAATTAACCAGTTTTACACTACTGACTTTAAAATACTTAAACATACATAGAGTTTCTAATGCAAATAAATAACAGTAATAATTGCTCCTGGAATTTATTAGGTTTCCACAGAACTTAGTGGATTTCCACCAACACAGTTGTAAATGATTTGAAAATGTATTTTAAATATGTGACCGTGTCTTTTCATTTGCTCAGGATTGCTAGTTGCAGGGAGAGCTAGTTTTTTTTTTTTTTTTTTTTTCGTTATGCGGGCCTCTCCCTGTTGTGGCCTCTCCCATTTGCGGAGCACAGGCTCCGGACGCGCAGGCTCAGTGGCCATGGCTCATGGGCCCAGCCGCTCCGCGGCGTGTGGGATCTTCCCGAAACGGGGCACGAACCCGCGTCTCCTGCATCGGCAGGCGGACTCTCAAGCACTGCGCCACCAGGGAAGCCCGAGAGCTAGTTTTGATCAAGCAGTTCACCCTCTCCTTTTATTTGGGCAACTGGAATCCACTTCACTTATAAACTGCTAATTTTATTCATCTTAAAATCCAGCTGAAGTTAAATACAACCTGTTAACATTATGTAATGGCACTAATAGAAGTTGCAAGCCAAATTTTATTCCAGGGAAGCCGAGCTAGTTTTGATCAAGCAGTTCACCCTCTCCTTTTATTTGGGCAACTGGAATCCACTTCACTTATAAACTGCTAATTTTATTCATCTTAAAATCCAGCTGAAGTTAAATACAACCTGTTAACATTATGTAATGGCACTAATAGAAGTTGCAAGCCAAATTTTATTCCTAATTATATAATTTGATGATGCCCTTATTAAATCAAGAATTTGCAACCATAAAGAATTCAGGTAAGAAATATCAGAGTTCCAGTAATAATGTCAGAACATTAAAAAAGAAAATGTTTAAAATATTTTAATTCATAAAAGAATGTTTTTAAGATACGTTTTAATCTGAAGTTAAAACATGCTTAAAAAGTAGTTCTGTTTTTAAAATACCAGTATAAAATTTTTATTTTTTATATTGAAGTCAAATATTTCATTTAGCTGTACTAAAAAATGTAGTTGAAGGTTTTTTGTTTTTTGTTTTGTTTTGGGGGTGTGGGGGGTGGTAGTGCTTAAAACAACAGTTATTGTCTATCTTGGCTTTTGTTTCTTAAAGTTGGGTGTTGTTTGGGTCCCAGACTGTTGATAGTGGTGCTGTCTGGGCGAGGTCAGTGTTACTTGTATGGAGTCCCCACAGATATTTCTCCCACTGTGATCAGTGCCATGACTGGACTGGCCTTTGTGGTTCTTATGATTGCAGGACATACTTTAGCAAAAACCATCAGGAATTGTGAGGAACAACATTTATTACCCTTCAAGTCCTGGAGGGTACTTGGCATGCCTGAGGGCCACACAGTAAGGTTGAGGGCAGAGAGAGAGAGAGAGAGAGAGAGAGGGAGAGAGAGACTGTGAACCTGGGGCTCGGCCTTTATTACAGTGTATCTATGGTTTTGCAGGTTTACTCTTTACTGGCTAATTTAAAGAATGGGAATTAGGGTGTGGGAAGGGAGAAATATCTGTGGGAAGGGGTCACTCAAGAGGTCAGTTATCTAGGTTACCCAGGGCCTTCTGAAGAGGGAACTTCATGGGTGGAGGCGGCCTAATTCCTTATCTGCTTGTTTTGCTAGTAGCTATGTCATACAGCTGGATATTTGTTTATTCAAGTTGGATGTATTTTGAAATGGATGCCTTGGCAATCAAAAGCTTAATATCTGGCACTTACACTATATTGGATGGTGATAACTAGGGACAGGTTTTCTCTGTTCCATGTGGGTGTACATTGCTGACACAGGGGCCTGCAATTTTTAAGATGGCTTCTTTACCCATGTGTCTTTGACTCGGTTGAAATGACTAGAGCAGTTCAGGGCTGGTCAGGTGTCTCTTTGTCTCTCTCCACATGGCCTCTCTATATGGATAGCTTGGGCTTCCCTACAATATGGTGGTTTCACAATTTCTTGCATGTTGCATGCTTCCTTCTTCAGAGCACAAAGGCAGACACTACCAAGCATTCTCAACACTTAGTCTTAAAAGTCCTAGAATGCCACTTCCTTTTGATTATTTTGGTCATAGTAGTCTCAGGGGTAGCTTAAATTCAAACTGAAATTGAAATAAACTTTACCTCTTGACTAGAGAATGTCAAGGTAACACTGCAAAAGAGCATATGGAATGGGAGTTATAGTGTCATTTTAGGAAACATGATTGGCCAAACTCTTTAAACTAGATTTCTATGGAAGATGAAAATTCACTCTAGGAGCACTGAGAGTTAAGGAGATAAATATGACTCACTGACAAAACCTGCATTGTTGAGAAAAAATTCACAGTGCAGTATGGAGTTTATCATTAAGATTTCTCTCAGGTACATACCCATCTTTTCTTAGATTCATATCTGTATTGTGGAGTAAGAGGGTCAAATAAAAGTGAAATTACAATATTTTAATAGTACTGCTTCGTTAAAAATCCCTTAAGGCATACAATCACGAGTAGTACTGCTTTGGTATTCTTGTGGAAAAATATTAAGACCAAAGGGCAGGACAGTGGTCTCTCTATCCTCTGGAAGAATACAGTGCAACTTCTATAATTCAGGAATACCTGATAGCACAGCTCCCGTTTAGGCAACACCAAGACTCTGGCATCTGGTAGAGATGGATAATTTAGTGGACATGGTGAATGACACTCAGCATCCACAATCTTTATACTGGGAAATGGGACTCTGGGAAATGTTTAGAAATTTGGAGGTGAATCAGGTTTCACCAAATATAAACAATTCCATTAGACCTGGAAGGCAGAAGTGAGGCAGAGGCCATCTTGCTACTCCTTTATTTATTTATTCGTTTGTTTGTTTAATTTTTAAAAATTTTCCTGCTCATTGGCAGGCATAAAGATATTGGGGGTTTTGCTGCAGCCTCCCAGTGTACAATCACTGGCTTTGTTGATGTTGAAAGTCTTTTGATTTGGTATAGACAGTGTCTATCTGATCCATGGATCATACCTAGACAATGTGTAATTGAAGTTGAGTTCCAGTAATCTTTCCTGATTCCCACCTTCCTGAATAGGTTAGTCTAGAATCCACTCATCTAGCCCTTCTAATAATGTTGTTAGTACCTAATCCCTCAATACTAAATTATTTTCTGCTTAGAATAGCTGAAATGGTTTCTCCTTCCTGTAGCCAAATCTTGCCCGAGATAGCCAGTATCTGGTAGATGTCAATAGGGGAGTTCTCTTAACTGGAGGGGCAGTACCATGCAAGAGCAGCATGGCACCCAGCAGGGGTAGCTGTCCTCATGGAGTGAAACAAAAATTGTCAAGGAAAACCGCTGGAGCCTTTGTAAACTAACTGACCAGATTTACTCGAGTACTTGTGAGATATCTCAAGGAAATTTTCACAATTTTTAAGAGACTACATGGGTTACACAACTATCAGTGTATAAAGGTTCTGTCTTTTTTTTTTTTTTTAATAAATTTATTTAGTTTTGGCCGCATTGGGTCTTCGTTGCTGAGTGCGGACTTTTCTCCGGTTGCGGCGAGCGGGGCCTACTTTTGTAGTGCGCAGGCTTCTCATTGCAGTGGCTTCTCGTTGTGGTGCACAGGCTCTAGGCGCGCGGGCTTAGAAGTTGTGGCTCGTGGGCTTAGTTGCTCCGCGGCATGTGGGATCTTCCTGGACCAGGGCTCAAACCTGTGTCCCCTGCGTTGCCAGGTGGATTCTTAACCACTGAGCCACCAGGGAAGCCCCGGTTCTATCTTTTTTGAGTAAGTGCTCTTGGAATAATTCCATCTGAGAAGTGGATGGAAGGGAGTGGCATTTGGGCTTTGTTCTATAATTTTTTTAACAACTTTATTGAAGTGTTCCTAATAAACTGCATATACTTACAATATCGTTTCAATAAATTTTTACAAAAGTATATACATTGAAATCATCACTCATTTCAGAATAATTAATATATCCATCATCCACAGCATTTTCCTCAGGACCCTTTGGAAACTCCTCCTCATGCCCCTCTGTTCCCACTCCTTCTCCTTCATCTCGAGGACCAATATTGGCAATATTGGCAACAGCTGATCTACTTTCACTATAGATTAGTTTGCATTTTTTAGAATTTATATAATTGATATCATACAGTACCTACTTTTCTTTTTCCTGCTTGTTCCACTTGGCATAATTATTCTGAAATTTATCTTTGCTGTTGTCTATATTAATAGTTCATTCATTTTTATTGGTGAGTAGCATTCCGTTGTATGGATATACTACAGTTCATTTGTTCGTTCACCAGTTGACAACCACTTGGTTATTTCCAGGATGGGGCTACTATAAATAAAGCTACTATGAATATTCATGTACAAGTCCTTATATGTATGTACCTTTTCATTTATCTTGGATAATTACCTAGGAGTGGAATGGCTAGATAATGTAGTAGGTATTTGCATTTCTGTTCACAGCCCGAGTTTCACCAAATTATACTCCCACTAAAATTTTCACTTTTACAAATACATAAAGTGAAATCCAACTAATAGTAATCTAACATGTTTGCCATTTATGTGCTCATACACATGTATAGTACACATACATGTATGTCTTTATAATTAATATCTATACAAAATTTTGTATATATTTTAGCACTATTAGTATATAGTTTATTATTTGTTTGCATGTTAGTAAAGAGAAAAAAATAATTAAAATCTGTTTCCAGACTTTGTTTCATTATGTAGTCTCATCAAACATTGCAAGATAAAGAATTTATGTTGTTTTCTATAGTGGATTTATCATTTGGGATTTAGATATATAATACACATTTTTGAGTGATTATAACTTAAGGCTTAGTTCACAGTAATGTATGAGACATAGGGGCCATGGTATCATTGTGTTCACCTTATTAATACATCTGCTTAGGTCCCCACAATGTGAAGTGGCTTTAGTGATGGAAAACATTATACATTACTGGAAGCAGAATGGACAAATATACATAAATAAGATACAGACTAGGGAACAAAGAGTTAGTACTATTTGAAATAGAAACTTTTTCTTCTTTATTATTCATTTTTACTTTCTTCTCTTTGTAGACACTTTTAATTATTTTAGGTAGAGATAGAAACACAATATATCACACTTTTATAATTTTTTTCAAATCTCTAAAATTTGTTCACATAATTTAGTACCACCAGAATGTCATTATATTTCAATTTTAGTCTCCTGTTGCCATGTGGTTTGATTTTTTTTTAATAAAAATAAGAGTGGAAGCAAGAATAGATGGAAGAAAAAAGTAAGAAAAGAAATTTAAAGAAAAACTCGTAAGCATTGCTCCTTATATCTAAAATAACCACACAGTGTTCATTATTCTTAGTGAAAAAGTATTTAATAAAATTCATAACAAAAGCAGTAGTACTCAAAAAAATCCAATTGTATGAGTTATTATATTTAACCTTGATCATAACAGAAAGTATTCTGGCTTTCAACATGATTTCTCATAGAGGATTTGCTTACTAAATCCAAATCAGTAGTGTAGCAGAACACTTACTTTATTGACTGATTGTAGAGTTATGCTAAAAGAACATGCATTCCTCATCTTCGAGTCACTCTATTGTGGTCTCCTTATTATACCCCTGCCGAATGAGCCTGAAAGCACAGCACACTTTAGCAGTCTGGTGTTTTGTAGTATAAGGCAGACGTTGACAACAAGACCTCTTTCCTCATCCTCATTACAGAAATAAGAGGCTCTGAGAACTTAATCCACATTTCTGAAGTTCAGGTCTCTCATTTGTAGAAATAGTAATACCTCTGTTTGTCTACAGCACAAAGATAATCAGAAAATCAAATCAAATGAGATCACTGAAGTGAAAGTACTTGGTTAACTTCAAACCACTTTAGAAATATGCTATGATTTAGGGACAACATCAGGGTTTATGTATGGTTTTCTGCTTTAGGAAAGGCTAGAGTAAGGTTACAATTCAATTTTTAGAATTGAATTATGTGTACAGATAGAGATACAGACTGGCATTCTCAGTACATCTCTTATATTAGCTCTCTATTATAGTTGTCAGTTTTATCTTGATAGTCGGTAATAAATATAATTTTTCAAGTAATACAATATGAAGAAACTTTGTTGTTACCAGGAATTAGCCTCAGCCATTTCAGCTTGCATTGTGCTTGCCATAACTCTGTTTTGGGGCTTTGGGTAGTGTCATATAATCACAAATACTCCAAATATAAGGAATATTGTCTTCCTACATAAATTAAGGTGGTTTTGTAAAAAGAGTATTGTATTTTATAACAAATTCACAGAAGAAGAACATTTTAAAGTTGAATTATCTGGAGATTGTTGAAAAGAGGTCATGGATGAAATATCTTAAACATTAAGAAAGATCAACACTAACTTTTCACCTTTCCATCAGGTTATGAAACTAAATAGGTTTTTATTTACATTTGAATAATCAGAGTATGTCAAGGTTGTAATCTTGACATATTGAGCAAAATGTTTGCATTTTGCTCAGTTCTTCTCTGTTCTTCTGAGAGACCAAGTACCTAGAAATGTCTCTTGATTTCCTGTTTCTAATGACATGGTAAACTAGACCTGTTGAAAATCCTACAATAAAATAATACCTATAAGTGCTGATGAAATATGTTTTAATAATTTCCTTAAAAGCATAGCTGAACTCAGTAGAAAGTAACACATCCCAGGAGTTAAATGAGAGAGAGAGATTGGAAGAGAGAGTGAGAGGTATTGAGAGAGAGAGACAGAGAAGGAAGGCAGGAAGGAAGTTAGGAAGGAAGGAAGAACAGGCAGGCAGTGAGCTTTCCTTATCTGAAATAAATAGGCTTTAGATAATGGTTCAAACAGGGGTAGAATAACAGGCCTGTGGCCATGTGATATGGAGAGTACAATCTGGGATGCCTTTTAAACCCAAGGTTTTCAAAGGCTTACAACTTTATTGAAATGATCGATCATGGGAAAAATGATCTTGCAAAGAAAAGAAGACTGAATTCTGATGGAGACAGCTAATATTGGGGAAAGGAACAAGAGTTCTTATGTAAGTGAATAACAAGAACTCTACCCTTAGGTGGACTTGACATTGGCTTTAATATTACCTTAATATTCCAGAACACCCCAAATCAAGAAAAAAATAAACAAAAATAATACTCCAAGTGCTAAATGTGTCTGGGATGCAAGGAGGCAACAAATGCAGTGCCTCTCAAGAGAGCTACACCATCAAGTGAGTTCACACACGGATCCCCTCTGCCCATGGACACACCAAATCCACAGCTACATATGGAACAATTTCCTCTCAATTGGACCTGAAAATTAGCTCCTCCATAATAGAGGATAAAAGGGCCACAATGAGGAGAGGCAGAGACTTGATCTCACTATCACAATAGGGAGGGATCTCACAATTACAGAGCTTCTCCCTCAGGAGCAGGGAGTTCATGCCCCACATCAGGCACACAAACACTTGAGCCCTGAAAGTAGAAAGACAATCCCCCAAAACATCTAGCTTTGAAAACTAACAGGACTTACATCCTGGAGACCCAAAGCACTTTAAGGAACAGAAATTCTGCTCTTAAAGGGCTCAAACCACAGACACACTCACCCAGGGACCCAGCACAAAAGCAGAAGATTGAAAAGCACCTAGACTATATGTGAAAAAGATTGATTTGCTAACTTTAAAGCATCTGCTGGTGGGGTAGGGGCTTGCTGGGACTCTCACTGGGGACAGAGGCACTGGCAGATGCCACTTTTGTGTTCTCCCTCTACTTTGCTAGCACTGGCAGGAGTGTGCAGCCAAAGCACTCTCCAGCTAACCTGCTAAAGCCTCCAGTGAAATTTCTACTATTTGTGGACAGCATGCTTTTATATATAGAAAACCCTGAAGTCTTCACCAAAAAACTTTTTGAACTAATATATTAATTCAGAAAAGTTGCAGGGTACAATATTTATACACCGAAATCTGTTGCATTTCTATGCACTAACAGTGAACTATCAGAAATGAAAAATTAAGAAAACAATCCAGTTTATGATTGCATTTCACAAAGATTAAAATTCCTAGGAAAAAATTTAACCAAGGAGATAAAAGATCTATACACTGAAAGCTGTGAAAACATTGATGAAAGACATTGAATAAGACACAAATAAATGGAAAGGTAGTTCATGCTCATGGATTGGAGAATTAATAAAGTTAAAATGACCATGCTACCCAAAGCAGTCTACAGATTCAATGAATCTCTATCGAAATTCCAATGGTATTTTTCACACACAAAAAAAATCCTAAAATTCGTACGGAACTACCAAAGACCCCAAATAACCAAAGCAATCTTTAGAGAGAAGAACAAAACTAGAGACATCATGCTCCCTGATTTCAAACTATATTACAAAGCTATAGTAATCAAAGCAGTATGGTATTTGCATAAGAACAGGCACACAGATCAATGGAACAGACTAGCCCAGAAATAAACCCAGGCATATGTGGTCAATTAATTTATGACAAAGGAGGCAAGAATATAGAATGGGGATGTGACAGTATCTTCAAAATATGATGTTGGTTACACTGGACACCCACATGCAAAAGAATGAAACTAGACCACTGTCTTAACACAGTACAGAAAAATTCACTCAAAATAGATTAATGACTTGAATGTAGTACCTGAAACCATAAAACTCCTAGAAGAAAACATAGGTGGTAAGCTCTTTGACATAGGTATTAACAATAATTTTTTGGATATGACTGCAAAAGCAAAGGAAAAAATAAACAGCTGGGACTATATCAAACTAAAAAGCTCCTGCATGGCAAAAGAAGTCATCAACAAAATAAAAAGCCAACCTACTAACTAGGAGAAAATACCTGCAAATCATGTGTGCAAAAGAACTCATATAACACAATAGAAGGAAGGAAGAAAGGAAAGGAGTCAGGGAGGGAGAGAGAGAGGAGGAGGGAGGGAGAGAGAAAGGAAGGAATCTGATTAAAAACAGGCAGAGGATCTGAATAGATGCTTTTTCAAAGGAAACATACAGGTTGCTAACAGACACGTGATATGATGCACATCACTAATCATCAGGAAAGTGCAAATTGAAACCACAGTGAGATGTTACTTCACACCTGTTAGAGTGGTCATTATCAGAAAGACCAGAAATTATTGTTGTTGGCACGGATGTGAAGGAAAGGGAACTTTCCTGCAAGGCTATTAGGAATGTAAACTGGTGCAGTCACTATGTAAAATAGTATGAAGTTTTCTCAAAAAATTAAAAATGAAACTACCATATGATCAAGCAGTTCCACTTATAGGTATTTATTTGAATAAAACAAAAATGCTAATTTGAAAAGATATATGCACCCCAGTATTCATTGCAGCATTATTTACAATAGCCAACATATTGAAGCAACCTAAGTGTTCATCAGAGGATGAATGTATACACACACACACACACACACACACACCCCCCATATAAAGTTATGTTATAAATGGAAGCACAAAGAGATTGGAATACCTTCTATGTTGTGAGAAAAAAAAAATACCTTGACTAAGAATATTTTCACCAGGTGAATGACTGTTCAGTATCATGATATTTTCAGAACAAAAACAACAAAAGATTTTTATCACCATTATATTCACATCTGTGGTCCCTTTAAAGAATGTTTGCTAAAATAAGAAATTGAAACCGAATTTAAAGTCTAAGGTGTAGAAAATATGAAGCCTACAAACTTATATAAGTATAGAAAATATAAAAATGCATCAACTATATAAACAATATTATTAATTTTACAGAAAATGGTGGAAATAAAATATTGAACATCCATGACATTTAAAACCCAAATAGGTAATTAAAGTAGAAGACTTCAGATATCCTTGAAATATTTATAAGTAGTGTAAAGATACTGATAATTTTAGCCTTTTAAATAACTACAGCATTGTAAGTTTTAAGGGTAATCAGTAAAATTTTAAAAATTAAATGCATAACTTCTAAGACTGTAATGCAGGAAAACAATGTATAAAAATTAATAGATATGAAAGATGTTGAGAAAAAATCATAGAAAATCCAGATAAACAGAAAACATATAATGAACTTGAAGATACTTTCAAATATTTCAATAATCTAATTGTAAAAAGCTCTCCAAATAAAAAACTAAACTTAAAAGAGTAAAAGTTTTAAAAATATGACTATTGGTTATTTATGTGAGATCACTCAAATCATTAAAAATATTCCTGTGCAAATACTAAACATACATGAAAAACCTCATGTAGCCATATTAATATTAGGAGAAATGAAAGTTTACTGTAAAAATCTGAATTAAGAATAAAGAGTGTATAGCATGAAAATATATCTTTAATCTACCAGGAAAGTATAAAGAATCTAAGGTGTTATTCATTTAATATTATAACTTGCATTATGAAAAAACAGAACTACAAATGAAATTTTTAAATGTAATTTTGAATTTTTATTTTTTTGTACTTTTTTTTGGCCATGCCACGTGGCATATGGGACCTTAGTTCCCTGACCAGGGATCAAACCCATGCCCCCTGCAGTGGAAGTGCGGCATCTTAACCACTGGACTGCCAGGGAAGTCTTTCTGTACTTTCTTGATAGAACTCTAAAATATCAGAAATGGGCTTCCCTGGTGGTGCAGTGGTTGAGAGTCTGCCTGCCGATGCAGGGGACACGGGTTCATGCCCCAGTCCGGGAAGATCCCACATGCCGCAGAGCGGCTGGGCCCGTGAGCCATGGCCACTGAGCTTGCGCGTCCGGAGCCTGTGCTCTGCAATGGGAATATCGAGTTATGGAAGGTTTTCTTAATCAGATGGAACATATAAAAAAACAGTTACTAATAAATTTAATAAAGTTAATCATGTTTGTAGAATAGTCACTGTATATATGTTGATTTATGAATCATATTTAACAAAATATTAATATTAATGTATTTTTTTATTTACAAGCTTATAAATAAAAGTCAAGCCAGTATCACCAAATCTATCCCTTAGTGCTATCAGTATTCTATAGCTGTAAGAACAATCACAGGAATAAAGGGAATTTAAGAGAAAATAAACTGTCATCCTTAGATTATATGATGGTCTACTTAGAAAACCAAAAAGTCTAAAGAGAATTATAGAGTAAAGAAGTTTAGCAATGTTGGTAAATATTAGATTGTCACAAATTCAATTTCCTTGAATCAGCAACAAAAGGTCTTTGGAAATAGCAACGAAAGCATAAGGCATCTAAGAATAAATGTAATAAAGGTGTGCATCACTTTTATGTAAAAGTAAATTTTTATTGAATAGTTACAGTAGAACTAAAAAAAAAGGAGAGGTGCAGATTTATGAACATAAAGATGCTATATGAAATGTGATAGTCTATAAATTCAATGTCTTTTTCCATTAAAAATCCCAACTGATTCACGTTTGTGTGTGTGCTTGTGCATAGTCATATGTGAGTGTGAAACTAGACAAGCATTATGTTAAGTACATGCTGCTGTTTTCACTTTGGTTCTTCAGAAGCAGCCTATAAAATAAGTATGCTTGTACAAGTGATTTTTAAAGAAAGTGTGCCAAGAAGAAACTAGTAAGAGAGTGAGGAAAGCAGAACGGGAGCAAGGAGGGAGCCAGGCAAGGATGTGATTTCAGACAAATTACCATAATGAATACGTTTAGGCTGGTTCCATAGGAAAACTCTGGAGTAAACTAACTCAGAGTTGTTCCTTTCTAAGACAGTGGACCTGATCTTTCATAGTTCTGCAGTAGTGAGTTCTTGGTTAGGGGTTGCTTCTGGTTTCCTGTTTATGGACAAAACTAGGTCCCAGGGGCACAAAGATGCTTGGAACCCAAAGTCCACCCAAACTGAGGGGATATATAAAATGGTTTAAAAAGGAGCCCAGACATTGTGTACACTATTTGTCAAAACAATTTTTAAGAAGAACAAGAGGGAGGGCTTTTCTTGCCAGTGATCAAGAATTATAAAAATATTGCAATTAATATGCAATATTTGTGTAAGAGAAGAAAAATAGACTAGAGGGCCAGAAGTAAATCAATGAATATTTGATAACTTGATATGTGAAAGAGATGGCTTAGCAAAATCAGGGGGAACACAGTTGAGTAAATGGTATTGAGACATAGATAAAAATAAAATTAGATTTCTCTTTCTTATTTATTTATTAAATTATTACACATAAAATAAAATATAGAGCTTGATTTAGGAAAATATTTTTTAAACAAGACCCCTAAAACAAAACCATGAATTAGGAGAACTCATGGTTTGAAGACATTGAATTAGGAAAATATTTCTTAGACACCAAAAGCAAAACCATACAAAAATGCTGATAAATTAAACTACATTAAGTTTATAATTCATAGAAAGACAAGCCAGAAATAAAAGTGGAGAAGAGCTTTGCAATATAACCAAAGAAAGATTAATTTCAGAATATATAAAGTACTATCGTAAATCAGTGAGAAAAACATAAAGCAATAGAGAGATCAATGGAGAAGTTTATAATTCATAGAAGAAAAATCCAAATAGCTAAAAATCATGAAAATTAATGTTCAGTCTCACTGGTGATCAGAAAAAGACACCTCTTCTCTCCTCAAAAAAGAAAAAAATAAAGGTAAAAATTGTGAACTCATTATTTTGACAATACCAAAAGTTGGTAAAGATATGAAAATAAAACATTTTCTTATCTGTGCTGAAAAAAGTTTAAACTGCTTGAATAATACATCATATGAAATATGAAACAACAAATGTTTCATATTTCAGGCAGTATGAAATACTAAAGTTGAAAATGAATGTATCTATGATGCAATGGTACCAATTCTAGTAGCATAGTACTTCTATAGCGTAGTACTTCTATAGCATAGTACTTCTATAGCATAGTACTTCTTAGTATACTTTCAAATACCATCACTAGCCATATGTATTTAAATTTATTAAAGTTAAAGATTCAGTTACTCTGCCACACTAGCTATATTTTAAGTTCTCAGTTGTTACATATGGCTAGTGGATACTGTTTTGGACAACATTGATATAGAACATTACATCATCAAAGAAAATTCTGTTCGTCAGCATTGCCCTATGTTATACATATGTACAATGATATTAAGAAGGAATATTTATTATAGCATTATGTCAGCAAGTAATTGGCAGCAAATATTATCGGCAGGAAAATAAATTTACTAATTTATGGTGTATCTATACAATGAAATATATAACAATGCAAGTAAATTATATAGAACTACATTTATCAACATGGATAAATCACATAAAGTTATTAATTACAGTAAATATCATAATGTTTTTGACATTGGTGAAATTTTCAGTCATTATTGTTTCAAGTATTTCTTCTCTTTCTTTCTTCTCTTTCTGGTATTTCCATTATCCATAGTTGTCCCACAGTCCTTGGATACTCTGTTCTGTTTTTTTTTCAGTGTTTGTTCTTTTTGCCTTTCAGTTTTGGAAGTTTTTATAGGGATATCCTTAACTCGGAAATTCTTTCCTCAACTGTGTCCAGTCTACTAATAAGCCCATCAAAGGCATTGTTCGTTTCTATTACAGTGGATTTTTTTAATCTCTAGCATTTCTTTTTGGTTCTTTCTTAAGAGTTTCCGCATCTCTGCTTACATTGCCCATCTGTTTTTGCGCTCTACTTTATTCATTAGAGCCTTAACATATTAATCATAGTTGTTTTAAATACCTAATCTGATAATTCCTACATCTCTGCCACATTTGGTTCTGATGCTTGCTCTGTCTTCATTTTTTCTTTTTTTTCTTTGCTTTTTGGTATACTTACAGTTGTTTTCTTGATAGCTGTATATGAAATGTGCCCGGTAAAAAGAACTGCTGTAATAGACCTTGAGTAATGTGTTGAAATGGAGGTTGGGAGTGGGGGAAGCATTTGATTAGGTCTGTCTTTTAGTGAGCCTATACCTCTGAATTGTGAACTTTACAAATGCTTTTCAGGGTTTTTGTTTGTTTGTTTTTCTTCCCCCTTAGGTGTCACAGGATGACTAGGGTGGGCTAGAGTTGGATATTTCCTTTCACCCAGGTCAGTTAGTCTCTGATAATACCCCAGAAGGTTAGGGTCTGGTTAACTAGTTTCCCCTGAGGGCAGACTGTATTAAGAACAGAGTGCTCTGGTTTATTTCAGTAGGGTTCCTTTTCTTCTCCCCCTGTTGGAAGCTTGAGCGGATTTTTCTCCATTATTACCGTGGGAACCTGGCTGAGCTTCTGGAGGTAAATCTCACAAAATTGTGGTATCCCCCTATGATTAGGTCCCCCTGGAGTTTTTAACTCTCAGCCTTGTCCACACTGAATCTCCAGCAATTTGTCAATTATAGTTCAGATTTTCTCCCATCACTGGTTTCTTAGGAGGTTAGGCTCATGAGCCTCTGCTCTAATAAATTGTTATTCTCTGTATTTGCCTGTCTCTCCCATCTTGGGGGCAGCAGTTTGGCCTGTGTCTGTCCCTTTGTTATGGATCCATAAAGAGTTGTTGATTTTGTAAATCTGTTTGGCTTTTAACTTGCTGGGACAGAGTGGTGGCTTCCAAACTCTATATGAGGAATCTGACAATAAGTGGCATAATGCAAAGGACATTATTACATTTAAATAAAAGTTAAAAATATGCAGAATACTACATCATGTTTATGGATATAATGACGTGAAATAAATATATAAAGACATGCATGGAAATGAAAAACACCAAATTTAGGAAACTGATTAGCTCTGGTAGGAGTAGGGTGTATGAGTGGGGAATTAAATTGATTAGGGCCACACAAGGGTATTTAACTCTGTATATACTGATGTTTTTATCTAACTTAAGCTAAGTAGTGGGCAAATGAGTGTTTGTTATACTGTTCTCTTTTTTATTTATCTGAAATACAATAAATTTTAATTGTAAAACTTCCCATTGTGTGCCTTCTACTTGTAGGTTACATCTAAGGATAAATTAAAAATTCTGGTAATAAGTTCTTTAACTACTTTTCCAACACTTGTCTTCTAAATTCTGTGTTAAACATTCTGAAATTAACAGTTCTGTGTGTGTTTGTTTAATTTTTAATGAATGGAAGACATGTATAATTGTGCGTTTTTTGTGACCCTAAATGCAGGGTTGAAATTGTATCATTACGTGCCCTGTGTTTCAGGGTTAAGGGTGCTTCTTCAGCCTATAAATTATTTTTTGTATCTGAAATCCATTATTATCTTCTCAGAGAGTATTTGCTTGCACATTTGGTAAGTGTTTCTTCAAGGATTAATACAATTCTTGGAAAACATAGGGTTGAGTATAAGACCTTCTTCTGTGTTCATACAAGTCCATTATTCATATTATCCATATTATTTAGTATTCTTGTGAAGCCAGACAGAAAAATGTATAACCAGACTGTTTTATCAAGTAAACTCTAATCATGACTACTGAAAACTTCATTACTTTTTACTTAAAAGTAACATTTCTGACTATTAAGAGAAATAATAAAAATGATAAAGTGCATAAAAATTTGAAAGTTCTTTCAAATAATTTCTTTAAAAATATTATAATTGCCTCTTGGTCTTTGACCTTTGGCTTGAATAACAAACACAAGTTTTGTTTAGATCATGTGGTTATAGAAATGTGCCTTCCAATGTGCAGAGAAAGACCATTCAATTCTGATTGTTTCTAATTTGATTTTCGTGACAACTAATCGTGTCAAAAACAAATATCTGTGCATCCATCAGTCCTTATTTAACTCTGAACTTGACAAGGCAATCTACTAAAACACAAGGGAGTTAAAGGAAAACTATAAGAGGGAAAACCATTTCTTAATTCATTCATTTACTATATATTGTTCATTCATTTATTATTTACATACTAATATATAACAGTATTTATTGTGTACTAAGCACTAGGAAAATAAATTTTTATATTAAAGCCTCCATTTTTTAAAGCAACCCTATTAATAGATTATATTATCTTCATTTTGCCAAGATAACATGGAGAAATAAAAATCTAAAATTACTGAGTGCTTAATTTATGCCAGACAATGTTTTAATTGCTTAAATGTGTTAATTTTCACAACAATGATATAGGTAGGAATTAATATCATTCCTAATTTATATATGAAGTCATATTGCAAAGATACATTAAGAAACTTGTCCAGAGTCACACAGTTTAGAAGTTCAGGATTCAGTCCTAGGCAGTCTGGCTTCAACAGTTCTCTTAAACATTATGTTATAGCTGTTTCTATATAAGAGAGCCAGGACTCAATCTCAGAAATCCTAGCTGCCAAAACCCATTCTTTAAATGTTACACTGTACTACCAACAATCTGTTTCCTGAAATGGCAGATTAGGTTGTTTTTGACCAGCACTTACACTAGAAAATCTGGACAAGATATTTTTAAAAACATATTCAAATGTTTTGGGAACCTGCCAAGGCAGTGAGGAATTACAGGGTTTGAATAAGGAAAGAAGAGAAGCCAAAAGAGCCAGGAATTTGGGCCCTTTAATTCTTTTTTTTTTTTTTAACATGTTTATTGTAGTATAATTGCTTTACAATAGTGTGTTAGTTTCTGCTTTATAACAAAGTGAATCAGCTATATGTATACATATATCCCCATATCTCCTCCCTCTTGTGTCTCCCTCTCATCCTCCGTATCCCACCCATCTAGGTGGTCACAAAGCACCAAGCTGATCTCCTTGTGCTATGCAGCTGCTTCCCACTAGCTCTCTATTTTACATTTGGTAGTATATATATGTCCATGCCACTCTCTCACATCATCCCAGCTTACCCTTCCCCCTCCCTGTGTCCTCAAGTCCATTCTCTACGTCTGCATCTTTATTCCTGTCGTGCCCCTAGGTTTCTCAGAACCTTTTTTTTTTTTAATTCCATATATATGTGTTAGCATACGGTATTTGTTTTTCTCTTTCTGGTTTACTCACTCTGTATGACAGACTCTAGGTCCGCTTCACTACAAATAACTCAGTTTCGTTTCTTTTTATGGCTGAGTAATATTCCATTGTATATATGTGCCACATCTTCTTTATCCATTCATCTGTCTATGGACACATAGGTTGCTTCCATGTCCTGGCTATTGTAAATAGAGCTGCAATGAACATTGGGGTATATGACTGTTTTTTGAATTATGGTTTTCTCAGGGTATATGCCCAGTAGTGGGATTGCTGGGTCGTATGGTAGTTCTATTTTTAGATTTTTAAGGAACCTCCATACTGTTCTCCATAGTGGCTGTATCAATTTACATTCCCACCAACAGTGCAAGAGGGTTCCCTTTTCTTCACACCCTCTCCAGCATTTATTGTTTGTAGATTTTTTGATGATGGCCATTCTGACCGGTGTGAGGTGATACCTCACTGTAGTTTTAATTTGCATTTCTCTAATGATTTAGTGATGTTGAGTATCCTTTCCTGTGTTTGTTGGCAATCTGTGTATCTTCTTTGGAGAAATGTTTGTTTAGGTCTTCTGCCCATTTTTGGATTGGGTTGTTTGTTTTTTTCATATTGAGCTGCTCTTATATTTTGGAGATTAATCCTTTGTCCGTTGTGTCATTGGCAAATAATTTCTCCCATTCTGAGGGTTGTCTTTTTGTCTTGGTGATGGTTTCCTTTGCTCTGAAAAGGCTTTGAAGTTTCATTAGGTCCCATTTGTTTATTTTTGTCTTTATTTCTATTTCTCTAGGAGGTGGGTCAAAAAGGATCTTGCTGTGATTTATGTCATACAGTGTTCTGCCTATGTTTTCCTCTAAGAGTTTTATAGTGTCTGGCCTTACGTTAAGGTCTTTAATCCATTTTGAGTTTATTTTTGTGTATGGCGTTAGATAGTGTTCTAATTTCATTCTTTTACATGTAGCTGTCCAGTTTTCCCAGCACCACTTATTGAAGAGGCTGTCATTTCTCCATTGTATATTCTTGCCTCCTTTATCAAAGATAAGGTGACTGTATGTGAGTGGGTTTATCTCTGGGCTTTCTATCCTGTTCCATTGATCTATATTTCTGTTTTTGTGCCAGTACCATACTGTGTTCATTACTGTAGCTTTGTAGTATAGTCTGAAGTCAGCAAGCCTGATTGCTCCAGCTCCTCTTTGCTTTCTGAAGATTGCTTTTCTCTTTCAGATTTTTCATCATTAGTGTATAGGAATGCAAGAGATTTCTGTGCTTTAATTTTGTATCCTGCTACTTTACCAAATTCATTGATTAGCTCTAGTAGTTTTCTGGTAGCAACTTTAGGATTGTCTAAGTAAAGTGTCATGTCCTCTGCAAACAGCTTTACTTCTTCTGTTTTGATTTGGATTCCTTTTATTTTGTTTTCTTCTCTGATTGCTGTGGCTAAAACTTCCAAAACTATGTTGAATAATTGTGGTGACAGTGGGCAACCTTGTCTTCTTCCTGATCTTAGTGGAAAAAGTTTCAGATTTTCACCATTAAGAACAATGTTCGCGGGCTTCCCTGGTGGCACAGTGGTTGAGAGTCCGCCTGCCGATGCAGGGGACGCGGGTTCGTGCCCCGGTCTGGGAAGATCCCACGTGCCACGGAGTGGCTCGGCCCATGAGCCGTTGCTGCTGAGCCTGCACGTCCGGAGCCTGTGCTCTGCAATGGGAGAGGCTGGCCACAACAGTGTGAGGCCCAAGTACCGCATAAAAAAAAAAAAAAAAAAGAACAATGTTCTCTGTGGGTGTGTCATACATGGCCTTTATTTTGTTAAGGTAAGTGCTCTCTCTGCCTACTTTCTGGAGGGTTTTTATGATAAATGGGTGTTGAATTTTATTGAAAGCTTTTTCTGCATCTGTTGAGATTATCATATGGTTTTTATCCTTCAATTTGTTAATTTGGTGTGTCACATTGATTAATTTGCGTACATTGAAGAATCCTTGCGTTCCTGGGATAAACCCCACGTGATCGTGGTGCCTGATCCTTTTTTTTTTTTTTTTTTTTTAAGTCCAGGACCAGATGGCTTCACAGGCGAATTCTTTTTCTCTTTTTTTGTAAATTACTTAATTAATTTTGGGGGGCGGGCTGCATTGGGTATTTGTTGCCACACACAGGATTTCTCTAGTTGCGGCGAGCAGGGCTACTCTTCATTGCAGTGCGCGGGATTCTCATTGTGGTGGCTTCTCTTGTTGCAGAGCACAGGCTCTAGGCACATGGGCTTCAGTAGTTGCAGCACGCAGGCTCAGTAGTTGCAGTTCACGGGCTCTGGAGCACACGCTCAGTAGTTGTGGCCCACAGGCTTACTTGCTCCGCAGCATGTGGGATCTTCCTGGGCCAGGAACCGAACTCATGTCCCTTGCATTGGCAGGCTGATTCTCAAAAGCTGCACCACCAGGGAAGTGCCCATAGTGTATGATCCTTTTAATGTGCTGCTGGATTCTGCTTGCTAGTATTTTGTTGAGGATTTTTGCATCTATGTTCATCAGTGATACTGGCCTCAGGATGATGGTATCAGGATGATGGTGGCCTCGTAGAATGAGTTTGGGAGTGTTCCTCCCTCTGCTATATTTTGGAAGAGTTTAAGAAAGATAGGTGTTAGCTCTTCTCTAAATGTTTGATAGAATTCACCTGTGAAGCTGTCTGGTCCTGGTCTTTTGTTTGTTGGAAGATTTTTAATCACAGTCTCAATTTCATTGCTTGTGATTGGTCTGTTTATATTTTCTATTTCTTCCTGGTTCAGTCTTAGAAGGTTGTGCTTTTCTATGAATTTGTCCATTTCTTCCAGGTTGTCCATTTTATTGGCATATAGTTGCTTGTAGTAATCTCTCATGATCCTTTGTATTTCTGCAGTGTCAGTTGTTACTTCTCCATTTTCATTTCTAATTCTATTGATTTGAGTCTTGTCCCTTTTTTTCTTGATGAGTCTGGCTCATGGTTTATCAATTTTTTTATCTTCTCAAAGAACCAGCTTTTAGTTTTGCTTTAAAATGGTGTGTTAGTTTATGCTTTATTACAAAGTGAATCAGCTATACATATACATATATCCCCATATCTCTCCCCATATGTATGTTCCTATTACCATTTTCTTAATTGTTTTGGGTTTGTTATTGTAGGTCTTTTCCTTCTCTTGTGTTTCCTGCCTAGAGGAGTTCCTTTAGCATTTGCTGTAAATCTGGTTTGGTGGTGCTGAATTCTCTTAGCTTTTGCTTGTCTGTAAAGGTTTTAATTTCTCTGTTGAATCTGAATAAGATCCTTTCTGGGTAGAGTAGTCTTGGTTGTAGGTTTTTCCTTTTCATCACTTTAAATATGTCCTGGCACACCCTTCTGGCTTACAGAGTTTCTGCTGAAAGGTCAGCTGTTAACCTTATGGGGATTCCCTTGTATGTTATTTGTTGCTTTTCCCTTGCTTCTTTTAATATTTTGTCTTTGTATTTAATTTTTGATAGTTTGATCAATATGTCTTGGCATGCTTCTCCTTGGATTTATTCTGTATGGCCTCTCTGAGCTTCCTGGACTTGATTGACTCTTTCCTTTCCCATGTTAGGGAAGTTTTCTACTATAATCTCTTCAAATATTTTCTCAGACCCTTTGATTTTCTTTTCTTCTTCTGGGACCCCTGTAATTCCAATGTTGGTGCATTTAATGTTGTCCCAGATGTCTCTCAGACTGTCCTCAATTCTTTTCATTCTTTTTTCTTTATTCTGCTCTGCAGTAGTTATTTCCACTATTTTATCTTCCAGGTCACTTATCCATTCTTCTGCCTCAGTTATTCTGCTATTGATTCTTTCTAGAGAATTTTTAATTTCATTTGTTCTGTTGTTTATCATTGTTTGTTTGCACTTTAATTCTTCTTGGTCTTTGTTAAAGGTTTCTTGTTTTTTCTCCAGTCTCTTTCCAAGATTTTGGATCATCTTTACTATCATTACAGTGAATTCTCTTTCAGGTAGGCTGCCTATTTCCTCTTCATGTGTTTGGTCTGGTGGTACCTTCCCTTACTCCTTCATCTGCTGTGTATTTGTCTTCTTTTGCTTAACTTACTGTGTTTGGGGTCTCCTTTTAGCAGGCTGCAGGTTTATAGTTGCCATTGTTTTTGGTGTCTGTCCCCAGTGGGTAAGGTTGGTTCAGTGAGTTGTGTAGGCTTCCTGGTGGAGGAGACTGCTGCTTGTGTTCTGGTGGGTGGGGCTGGATCTTGTCTTTCTGGTGCACAGGGCCACGTCCAGTGGTGTGTTTTGGGGTGTCTGTGAACTTATGATTTTAGGCAGCCTCTCTGCTAATGGGTGGAGTTGTGTTCCTCTCTTGCTAGTTGTTTGGCATGGTGTGTCCAGTACCGGAGCTTGCTGGCTGTTGGGTGGAGCTGTGTCTTAGCGTTGAGACAGAGATTTCTGGGAGAGCTCTCGCTTATTGCTATTACGTGGGGCCAGGAAGTCTCTAGCGGGCCAGTGTCCTGAACTCGGCTCTCCACCTCAGAGGCTCAGACCTGACACCAGGCCAGAACACCAAGACCCTGCCATCCACAGGGCTCAGAAGAAATGGGAGAAAAAAAGAAAGAAAAAACAATAATAAAAAAATAATAATTAAAAAGTAAAATAAAATAAAGTAATATAATTAAAATAAAAAAATTTTAAATTATTAAAATAAAAAATTTTTAAATGGAAAAGAGCCACCAAATCAATAAACAAATCCACCAATTATAACAAGTGCTAAAAACTACACTAAGATAAACATAAAAGTCAGAAAGAAGTCAGTTTTAGACAGCAAACCCCAGGTCTACTGTTGCTCCCGGAGCCCACTGCCTCAATTTGGGATGATTCGTTGTCTATTCAGGTATTCCACTGTTGCAGGGTACCTCAAGTTGATTGTGGGGATTTAATCCACTGCTCTTGAGGCTGCACAGAGAGATTTCCCTTTCTCTTCTTTGTTTGCACTGCACCTGGGGTTCAGCTTTGGTTTTGGCCCCACCTCTGCGTGTAGGTCGCCCTCAGGCTTCTGTTCTGCCCGGACAGGGTGGGGTAAAGCAGTGGCTGATTAGGGGGCTCTGACTCACTGAGGCTGGGGGAGGGAGGGACATGGTAGTTATAATTGGAATGTGGGGCCAGCCTTCAGCAGCAGAGGCCAGCGTGACATTGCATCAGCCTGAGATGTGCCGTGTGTTTCCCAGGGAAGTTGTCCCTGGATCACAGGGATTCTTGATGGCTGCAGCAGCTGTGTTAGCCTTTCATGCCCATCTCTGGTGTCCATGCCGATAGCCATGGCTCATTCCCGTCTCTGAAGTTCGTTTAGGCAGTGCTCTACCTTCTGTGGGCAGACAGGGGAGGGATCCCCTCTCCTTGTGCACCCTGAAACAGTGGTCTCCTGCCTCTTAGTCAGGTCCAGAGTTTTCTCTGGGCTCCCTCCTGGCTAGCTGTGGCGCTAGCGCCCCGTTCAGGCTGTGTTCACGCCGCCAACCCCAGTCCTCTCCCTGCGCTCCGACCGAAGCCCGAGCCTCAGCTCCCACCCTGCACCCATCCCAGTGGGTGAGCAGAGAAGCCTCCCAGGCTGGTGAGTGCTGGTCGGCACCAATCCTCCATACAGGAATCTCTCTGCTTTGCCCTCTGCACACCTGCTGCTGTGCTCTCCTCCGCGGCTCCGAAGCTTCCACCCTCCTCCACCCACAGTCTCCACCCGCGAAAGGGCTTCCTAGTATGTGGAAACCTTTCCTCCTTCACAGCTCCCTCTCACTGGTGCAGGTCCTGTCCCTATTCTTTTGTCTCTGTTTATTCTGTTTTCTTTTGCCCTACCCAGGTACGTGGGGAGTTTCTTGCCTTTTGGGAGGTCTGAGGTCTTCTTCCAGCGTTCAGTAGGTGTTCTGTAGGAATTGTTCCACGTGTAGATGTATTTCTGATGTATCTGTGGGGAGGAAGGTGATCTCCATGTCTTAACTCCTCCACCATCTTGAAGGCCCTCCTGCAGTTTCTTTTTATCCATTCATCTTCTGATGAGCTTTTGAGTTGTTTCCAGAGTTTTGCTATTATAAAAAAGTTGTTATGAACATTGAAGCACAAGTCTTTGTGGATATTCATTTTCATTTATCTTATATAATTACCTGCAAGAGGAATTAATTTTATTAGAAACTACAAAACAGTTCTTCAGGGTGGTATTTCCCATCTTTTGAATTTTTACCTTTGCATGTATATATATGTATTCATATATATATGAAAACTACTATTTACCTATTTGTGAAAAGTACTATCCAATAAAGTTCACAGTTGGTATGATATAGAATATACTAATCAATGCTGTACGTGGATATTTATACGTAAATATTATACTTTATATACTAATTTATAATCACTGTTATTTCTCCAATTTATGCAATGTTTGTCTATCTCTGTGTAGTAAAATGTTTTACAAGATTATTCTGATGAATTTTAATGTATTAACATTATTTGTTTAATTAGTAACTTTTTAAATTGATTCTTTTTTATTATAAGAATCCTACAAAGTATTTTTATACTTAATCTTGATGTGCATTTCTAATTAAGTCCTCCAGATAAATTACTAAATTATAACATTTGGTCAAATAAAATGAATACTCTTTAAAAGAGTTACAAATTGTGCTGCAGGAACCACAGACCCCATTCCATTTTCATAAGAAGTAGTTGAGGCAGTCATGCATGGAGCGGCTCTTTAACCCACCCTGTTGCCTAGAATTTGAAAAGGAACTATATTTTTGAAAACCCTACAAGATAGTTGTTTTATTTTACGTTCATTTAGCTAAATAAAAGCCTAAAATAAAAAATTTTAATATGTATATTTCTGACCTCATATTCTTCCTTCACTCAGCTTTATTTTCTATATAGGTTGTTAATTTTTAGCCATTTGAATTATAGTTGACCTCATAAAATAGAATTATCTCCCATATATGTCTTGAATATTTTTATCCAATTTAATTTTTTCCTTTTTATTTGTTTACTATATGGAAATTTAAAGGCCTACATTAAAAAATTTCATTAATAATTTATATCAATTATTTTTCCCATTTAAATGTTCATTTATTTTATGTTTATTCATATATGATATAAATAAGTCATTTCATCATCTTTATTCAAAGAATCAATCTCTAATATAATAGAAAGTTATATTGATAATAAAAAAATTTAAATACTCTGTGCCAGATATTTTAGTCTATTCTTATGAGCATTTAATTTGTATTTCAGAACCATACTGGCTACAGTGTATTTTTATATTTAGAAGTGCATGCTTCTCACCATATTTTTTTTTCCAAAATTGTGTTGACTATTTTCAAATATTTGTTATATAATGTATGTTAATCTGTAATTTTCATGAGTCACAGATTTGATTAATTAAGGAAGATGTTAAACCCAGTTTTAAGAACATTTAATGAGTTAGGTATTTTTAGACCATTTAATAGTAGAGTTTTAGGAGAAGAATGTGAGAGGAGATGCAAAACTGATTAAATAACAACAGAGCAATAAGCAGTGACCTTTGGAGTTTTCTTTCTCACTGGACAGAAATCATTGATGTCTACAACAGATAAATATCTACCTGTTAACCTCTGCTTGTACTGAGCTGTAAGATAGCTCAGTACATAGAAAATCAATTAAAGGTACAAGCCAGTATAGCATTGAAGGGAGAAAAGCAGCAATCACTTTAGTCTATGCCCGGGTCCCTCTAATCTGATAGTCCACTCCTGTGTGATCATAATTAATCTCCAAAGATTATTCATAATCACAGAGAGCTGTCCTCATTAGGTTTGGTCTATTTATTTTCATAAGTATAGCTAAAGTATTAATCATGACTGTTAAGAGGTAAACTGAAGCATATTAAAAAATTAAGAGTTTATTTGAGCAAAAATTAAATCCGGCAGCACCAAGCTGGAAGTGGGTAGAAGGGCTCCACAGATAGGAGCTTGGGGCAAGACTTTTACAGAGTAGAAGAAGCAAGGCGGAAATAATTTGATTGTCTGTAGCTTAAGTGGTTGCATTATTTGGGAAAGCCTCCTTGGCTATTTGTGATTAGTTGTCTTTAGGTTTCGATTTCTTAACCTTGAGGCATCATAGGCTTATGTTTTGGTTTACTTACATAGACTACTAAGACATTAAAGCCCCCTCAGTCTAATGGCCATGTTCTTTAATTATTTTAATACTATATAATTTTTTTAACATATATTATTGAGCAAACTAAGACCAGATAACTCCTGTTTGTCAGTATTCACATGGTATCTTAGGATAGATTTTTCAGAGATCCTGTGATTACCACTTCTATTCTGACGCTAGAAAAATAAGCTCAAGACACTTCCTCCATCAAATTTTACCTCTGTCTTGTATAAGTGTGGGTGAATTCATCTCTTATCGAGGTTTCAAAAATCTGCTAAGGTCCCTGGTCTGCCAGTGGTTTTTCCAATGAACCTGGATCCCTAGAAGCCAGATACTGACCAGTTTTCTCGAGAGGGCTTTGTGTAGGGCACTGGTTCCACAAAAAAAGGAAAGTCAATTTGTGTTCCTTAATAGTCTCCTTGCCAGAACTGACTAAATGAGAATCATTCTGAAATATGGCACCCCAGGTAGGAAAAGATTAAAAAACAACAACAATCAGGATTTACTCTGGAGGCTAGGAAAAGACGTGCATGAATTTAAGCAACCCATGAAGTGTATACTTCTATGAAAATGTATTTTATTGGCTATCTCAGGTGAGTCCATGTTGGCAACTTGAACATGATGTACAAAACTGTTAAAGTAAAATTTTCAAAGAAGGTAAAATTATGACTCTAATGCAAATATAAAATGAACATATGTCAAAGATAGTATTAATGTACCTAAAATCCTTTCTTTGTTCCTGCAACCTTTTCTTTGAATATCCTCAATTTGGTGTATCTTCTTCACCAGGGATTTCAACTATTCACCAAAGAAGGGGGGAAAAATCTCTTTAGTTGGTTTGTTTTGCAAAGGTGACTTTCTCAGACATTGACCAGGTGGTAAAAGAGATCTTACTGTCTGTTTCTAAACCGAAAAGAAAGGTGGTTGCTTGGCCCACTGTTTATGCTGTTAACACCAATTCAGTCTCCCATACAACACATAAAGCTTTATTAATTTCCACACTAGTTACTTAAAAAGGAATACATATTGCAAAGTGAGGATTAATTTTATTTTTTAATTTTTATTTTATTATTATTTTTCTGCAGAGAATTCATTCTAGTTTTATGTGCGCGCACAGAACACATATTTTTCCTGTTACTGGGAATTTTCACACTGTTTCTTAAAACATAATAGCACTAGCATTACTGTGATAGGGTACCCCTGACTCCTTCCACAACAGGAAATAATTCTGTCTTAGCCTAACACTGTAGGTGATACCAGCCCTAGTTAAATTTTTTTTGGATACCTCAAACTGGTCCCTGTGCTATCACTGTTAAGCCAATTTAGAGGAAAATAACATTTCTGCAGTAATAGGGAAGTTACAAAATGTCTCAGTCCTCCTTAAGTTTATAGTTAGTGCTGTGAACATTCTGTATGAAAAGGAGAAAAATCTCACAGGATTTTGTGGATAGAAATAACAAGACATGTGAAAATTCTCTGCCAAATAGTCCATGTCCTGCATCATTTTTCAATGAATTATCTGTTGAGGTTTCATTTTAGGTTGCATTCTTCCCATTAGTTTCATTCTTCATCCTGAAAGGAAAAAAAAAGAAAATGGAGAGACAGAGTGTTCTCTGAGAATTCGTATACCCTTAGCATATCGCTTGAACATAGGAGCAGGAAAAAAAAAATCGTCAAGGATTTTATTTGAATACAATGATTTATCTGCTCAGTGCTGAAGGACATGAATACATTACGGTATCTTTTGCATTTGACTTTTATTTCTTTCTTAGCAAGTAGATGGTTTCAGAGACTGCTTAAAAACAATTCTAAAATGGTACGATGAGGCATTTATTTCTCTCAGTAGCATAGACTTTCATATGAATAATTGAGCTATACATGGAATCTCAGACTACTCCGTAGTTTAAAATTTATACTAATGGTATAATGACTTTTGCATTTCCAAAGTTCACTGTATGGCTCTATAAGCTTTCATATGTTAATATACTTCAGTATTTGTTTGATAATTTTTCATACTCAATTGATGTTAACTATAATAGTGAAATATACATGGGCAGGGGTTCAGGAATTAATTTTTTGAAGTTAATAAAATCACATATAATTAACTAGAGAAGTTAAATCTGAGGTATTACTTTTTCTACTGCTTTTATGCTTGTAAAATTTTACATTGCTTTCCTTGTTTACATGTAGAATTTGCTTTTTTATGCTATGTACAGTTTTCTATATTTTAAATAACCAAATAATTTTCACATATATGTGATAGCAAGAAAATTATTTATTTCAGCTTCTTGGTTGGGGAATGTGCAATTTAACATCATAGTTTATTTATTTTTTAACACCTTTATTGGAGTATAATTGCTTTACAATGGTGTGTTAGTTTCTGCTTTATAACAAAGTGAATCAGTTATACATATACATATGTTCCCATATCTCTTCCCTCTTGCGTCTCCCTCCCTCCCACCCTCCCTATCCCACCCCTCTAGGTGGTCACAAAGAATGGAGCTGATCTCCCTGTGCTATGTGGCTGCTTCCCACTAGCTATCTGTTTTACGTTTGGTAGTGTATATATGTCCATGCCATTCTCTCACTTTGTCACAGCTTGCCCTTCCCCCTCCCCATATCCTCAAGTCTATTCTCTAGTAGGTCTATGTCTTTATTCCTGTCTTACCCCTAGGTTCTTCATGACCTTTTTTTCTTTTCTTTTCTTAGATTCCAAATATATGTGTTAGCATAGGGTATTTGTTTTTCTCTTTCTGACTTACTTCACTCTGTATGACAGACTCTAGGTCCATCCACCTCACTTTTACAAATAACTCAATTTCATTTCTTTTTATGGCTAATATTCCATTGTATATATGTGCCACATCTTTATCCATTCATCCAATGATGGACGCTTAGGTTGCTTCCATGTCCTGGCTATTGTAAATAGAGCTGCAATGAACATTTTGGTACATGACTCTTTTTGAATTATGGTTTTCTCAGGGTATATACCCAGTAGTGGGATTGGTGGGTCATATGGTAGTTATATTTGTAGTTTTTTTTTTTTTTTTTTTGCGGTACACAGGCCTCTCACTGTTGTGGCCTCTCCTGTTGCGGAGCACAGGCTCTGGATGCGCAGGCTCAGTGGCCATGGCTCACAGGCCCAGCCGCTCCATGGCATGTGGGATCTTCCTGGACCAGGGCACGAACCCGTGTCCCCTGCATCGGCAGGCAGACTCTTAACCACTGCGCCACCAGGGAAGCCCTATTTGTAGTTTTTTAAGGACCCTCCATACTGTTCTCCATAGTGGCTGGAGCAATTTACATTCCCACCAGCAGTGCAAGAGTGTTCCCTTTTCTCCACACCCTCTCCAGCATTTATTGTTTCTAGGTTTTTTGATGATGGCCATTCTGACAGGTGTGAAATGATATCTCATTGTAGTTTTGATTTGCATTTCTCTAATGATTAATGATGTTGAGCATTCTTTCCTGTGTTTGTTGGCAATCTGTGTATCTTCTTTGGAGAAATACCTATTTAGGAACTGCCTTATCTTTTTAATGGACTTGATATTTTAAGTGCTTTAGATATTCCTGAGGCTGAGGCTTGGGCAGCATAATATTCTACCATCCATGAAGGGGAAAATCACTGTAAATTTTAAGGCTAAAATAATAAAATAATTAGAGAATAGTAGAAACATGGTTTCCATTTCCTCTCATCTGAATTCCTGGCTGACAGTTTAAGAGAAGCTTCCCCTTCTATTTTTATTTTCCTGGTATTTAGCACAGTCTTTGCCATATAGAAATCACATCATTTATGATGTGATGGATTTTGAGAAACCATGTTATTATATTCTGAGTTTTAAAGCTTAAGGATTATAAATTTATATATTAGTGTTACTACTTGTAATTCAGGAAAATATTTCAGAAAATATTCAGATATTGGGATATTCACTAGGGATTCTAGACAGATGAGTGTATGGACAGTTGGTTAAGTGACACTTTGAAAGTTAAACAAAAATTTTAAAATGAATAAAATTTGCACTCCTTGGCATGATAAATGAGGTAATTCCGGAGATTCCACTTGGATGTAGTTGTAGCTTAAGAAGCTGAAAGTTTCCCACATATCTATCCTATATTCAGACATATTTGCCTTATGCTCCGTGAAGGCAAGGACCACTTATATTTTTGCTCACACTGTTAGTGTGCCTGTACCAGGAATCTTTTCATAATGCTCTTCCTTTTCATTTTCCCGGCCACATCTATTTCCAATTCTAATACAACACTTATCACCACATTAAATTATAAAGTGTCCTACTTGTAATTATTTGAAGCAAAAGTCTTTTTTCTTAATTTGCGTATGTTTTTATAGTGCCTGTTCGTGTCTCAGGTCACTTGGGAAATATTCAGTACGTTAGTGTTTAATGGTTTGTAACTCTCTGCTTAACCAGCAGCAGTGGTCTTGGGTTTGGATTCGAAATCAAACTTATGAGACACGATAGTCTTCACCCAATGCTGTTACCTTGAAGCATGAACATCAAGAATATAGTAGAGATCATGTGATCCATGGCCACAGATTGCAATCTCAGTTTTTTTTTGCACTGGGAATGTGGGTGTTCACAAGTGATGAGACTGAGTGGGTGCAGACCACTGTTCAGGGAAAATATGTTCCATGACATTTGTTAAAACGGTAAGGTAGACTTTATTCAGGACCATTGTAATAGGTATAGGGACCACTGCAATGGAATTTTACAGTTGGGGAGAGAGATTGAGGTCAACCCTGAATGCCCACAGCATGGGCAAGTGGGAATTTATAAGCAAAGATGTGAGTAGGGGGTCAGTGAATGGAAGAGTACTAAGAGGAAGCATCAGGAGTAAGGGGGATTAGGGCTAAATCAGCTTCACAGAATTCTTGCTGAAGACAGGCCAGGGTCAGGGATCAGACATCACCTGGGGGATGGTGATGAGAAACCTGATCAGATGTTGAGGGTGATCAGATACAGAGGGTGGGAGGGGTCTGGTTAAACTGTTTTAGCAGAGTTCTTGCTAAAACTAGATTTTACAAGGAAGTACATAGATGGGCCTAGAAGGGTTAGCAGATTGATCAAACAAAGAACTTTTTTTTGACGCCTCAGTTCAGGGAAGCTTTCAGGATCTCATCTAGTTTGATAACTTACTAATTACATAAGCCCCTCAAGGGTATAGTTCCCATTATATGGTGTAGTTATATCAGATTAATCCTGATGAATCATTAGTCAATAAACAATCTCAAAAAGAAGTGGAGTTGTTTGTTCTGGTACATGGGGAATATGGCCAAGAAATCGTTTCTCTTAGATCTAGCAGTATAATCAAGTATACATTTCTTGATCTAGTGTTGCAAGGAGGATTCTACTTAAAGTCACATTTTCATGCTTACCTGAGCCAAGAACTTACATGAGAAAAGGCAGCAGAATTCGTGGTAACTCTTGTCTTCCACTCACTAAATTAGTTGGAAAACTACTGACCATTTTTTTTTTAATGTAGCCATTGAAATGAATATATTTGAAAGTATGTTTTTAAATTTACTTTTTCAATATACCCTTCTACTTATCCTCACAAACTACTTTTTTAAAACTGAATTTATAATAATCCATCTAGAAGTAGATAATTTAAATGCATATTTATATATATGTATTATACAAAATTTCACATTTTTCTACATATATGTTCCATGAAAAAAGTTATTGGTTAAGATTCTTAAGGATCTTTCTCAAGAAATTTATATGTTTATCCAAAAAGATCAAAATTTAAAAGCAGATAAGACCAACTAGGCTCCACTGAAATTCATGGAGGAAAAATTGTTAGGTACAACATATTGATAGATATCTTAACTTCACTACCATTATAATTACTCTTGAATAAGTTCTTGTTTGTACATGTTGGTTCTGGGATCTTGTTTCAGTAGTGCTAGAAATGACCATAGATGAATTTTTAAGTTGTAAGAATAACATGGGACTAAATTGTCTCTGTATAATTTATTTTTGAATAAATAATGATTCAATGTCAATTTTAATAACAGAAGGATCCCAAAATAAATGAGTATACTAAAAGTGGTAGAGACTAAAGGAAAATACTTATACATACCTATGTTTTCATAATACAACAATCATCTTTTTAAAGTTGTACACATCTAAAATAGTTGCCCTGATTCTGATCATCACCCACTTAATACAAATAGTTCAGAAGTCCAAACATCAGTTATTAAAAGCCTGTAACCAAACGGCATTAACTGGGAATCTATATGTACATAGTTCCTTAAGTATTTAAGTACTGTATAACAAATAATTAAGAATAAGATGAATACATTTGGCTCAACTTAATTAACATGGTCAGATTGGTGCGACTGATAATTTCTTCCACTGAATTGCTTTTTATTTGTTTTTATATGCAGAGACAGTCTTATTGAAATACACCTTTAAAAAATACCTCATTATTAAACATTTCTATTGTGATAATGAAAAAAATACCAGCTTTCACAAGTACATAAAAATATCTTAAGTTATTAATTGTTCTCGTAATTTAACTGGTATCCCTCAGTCCCACAGTTTACTTTGTATAATTGAATACTAGCATGGGGGGTTCTAAAACCTACATTTCTGGGCACCTTTAGTAGCTGGCTTTCAGTAAGTAATCCTAGTTGGAGAATCATAGGTCAGATCCTAAGGTTCTGGTGCAAATCCAGCTTTCTGCAGAAAATGATTCTCCGTTTGAAGAAAAAAAATATATTGTGACTTGCTTCTTGGCCCTGCTAAGGATTAAATAACTAGTGATAAGACCCCAAGTCAATTGTGACCTCAGTTGTCAGTTATCAAGTAGGGGTTCACAGAGTTATAAAGATGGGCTTGTACACAATATACCACCATCATTTGAAAGTATGATATGCAAGATTTGGGTCAATCAGAACCTAAATCCTTGAGTAAGTTAGGAGAGTATGTGGCTCAGAATCCCAAGACACACACTTCAACTGTTTTGCTCCATCTGCTTCCATCCATATATATTGTCTCATTGACTAGGACCAGTTCACCAAATGAGAAAAGAAAAAAAAAAAAGGCTGTATTTTCAGATGGTTATTTGCATTATGTTCCCACCAAGCAGAAGTACATGCTGAAGCATCACAGTCCCCTCATAGAGCTCCATCCCACTAGGCAAAAGGTCAAGAAGCATATATGGTTATGCACCGTGCCTTGTTCTTTTATGGGGATGTAGCCAGAGGACTAAGTTGATAACTGATTCATAACCAGTAACATAGAACCAAACTGTGTGATAGGATAGTCAGAAAAAGATTGGAAAATTATTTAAAAGGAAGTTGAGAAAGAGAAATATAGATGAACCTTAAGTAATGGTATGGAGTGTAAGGATACCTGTATCTAAAATGAGTACTCACCACAGGAGTCCATTACAAAGGATGATCTAGATAATTTGTTAGTGACTGTATTTGTAGCTACTCTTCAAGCTGTGATCTCTTTATTGGAACAATTAACAGAGAAAGGCATTTAATATTCAGCTACTAATGTGGAGAGCTGGAAGATACTCCCCTCGTGCTTTTTTTCCTATATATTGATTACCCAGGACCGTCAGAAGGAGGTACTTTCAAGTTGCAGACCAACTGTCCAACTTCACTGTCTTAGATCAAAGCTCTGTTGATACTGCCTCTTCCATAATTATTACTCATGAAACTTAATTGTTTCCACATCATGTAGAACATCATAGTGGTCCACTGCCTCGCTGGTAGGCAGATTAGATCTGGTGAGCTGGATGTATGAATAGCAAGTATCTTAGTTGCCCATGCATAGAGGAAAACCGCTCTACTGATGCAAAGAAAAACAGACTTTATACTCCTTATTTCAAAAGGAGAGAAGTCCATATAGGAAACTGGTTACCAACTTACTAGAAAGACTAGGTCAACAAAAGAGTAAGGGGAACGGAACTGGAGTAGCAAAATGGAAGGAGGGGAAAAAAAAAATCTTTTTGGCCCTGGCTCCTACCATTGTTGCTTTCTGTCTAGGTGGAAGTGGTGTGTTTATCTTGGTCCCCAGTGACCAGGGCAGAGCAGCCCAATTTCAGTGGTTCTAGGCTTTGATGGAGTTGCCCATTTTGGGCAGGTCGAGAATTAAATGCAGCATCCTCTTCCACTGCAGAGTAGGTGTTGACTCATATATGCCAGCCCTGGGGCATTAGCTCTTCTGATTTCTGGGTTTCCCTTCTTCCTGTCTGTTTGTCTAGGAGCCCAGTCTCTTGCTGCCCTACAGATTTTTCTAATGATGTTGCCATGGATTTGCTGTTCCCATTCTCTGTGATTAAAATACCTAGACTGCTTTCTGTTTTTCTTACCCAAATTTGCCTGAGACATTAATAATTAAATTACTGAGCTAATAATCTATAACTATAGTGGGAACTTATTAATTACTCATCCCAAGCTCTGCTCTTTCACTGCTTTGCAAATAGGCCAATATGCCATGAGAAGCAGCATTAAGCTAAACTCTTCAGAGGCCCTACCTAGCTCAGCAAGATATCCATGCTGCAGCATGAATTCTTGCAATTTGTTGTAGTAACTTTTTGAAAAATCTAGGTTGTACTTAGCTGGAAATATAAATATGCTGAATCCGATGGGATATTAGCATCCACCCAAAGGAAAAAGAAAAATCTTTGCTTTAAAAAGTAACTTGAATTGGTGGTATGTATTCTGCAGTGCTATTAGTTTCTTAGCTTTATAAGACATTGTTCTTAACTGAGTCTTATGATTAGATTTATAGCCCTAGTTTATACTAATTAAGAAATAGTCACCTTTTCCAATTTTGTTATCTTTTCTGTGAGTGTAATTTTCTCATTAAGACTAAACAGTATGAAATGATTATTTAAACTAGAACTTCAGTAGCCCTGAACTGGAATTACAATAAGCAATGATCAAACATACAGGTTTCATTCTATGATAACAATGGTGATACAGGCAATATATACCCTTGATAAGAGAGAAAGAGGAGAAAAAACTACTGCTGTAAGCACAATTGTAACCTTTAATTTATGTAAAAAAGACTAAGAGGTAAATCATCTTATCCTTCCTAATGTGCTTATTATATGCACTCTTGTCACTAACTAATTTTGTTATACATTCCTATCTTTGAGATTCTAACATGTGACAGGAAAACAAGATGGAAATATATTCCAGAAGAGCAGATGTTATTGATTTAGAATCATTCATTTGAAAATGTTAAAATGTCAAGTTTTTAATTATATTTTATTGTTATTTGATTTCATTGGCATACAAATCTAATCAGGGCAAAATTAATATGTGCATCTCCCATATAGAGACTTCATCTCTATATAGGAGAAAACGATATTTGAATTCAAACTTCTGTTCGATATAATTGTTTTTCCAAGTCTGCACATGTCCTGCCAAGCCTTTTTCATAAAAAATAGAAAGTTCTGCTTCGGTGGGATGGTAGCAACTGCTGGATGATAATTCAGTACATTTGTTCTTGTTTCTGGTTACAATGCTGGATGATAGCCCCCAGCTTCCCTGCAGTTAAGTGTGGCCATGAGATTGGGTAATGGGATATGGGTGGAAGTGATATGCGCTCCTTTTAGCCTGAGTCTAGGACTCAATTCTCCCTGTACTTTCCCTTCTGTAGAGCTCTGAGATAGAAGAATCCTGTGCCCCTAAGTCACCTCTTCCCAAACAGTGACAGCCACTTCAGTTTGAATGAATGAGAAATAAAGTTCTATTATGTCGAGCCATTGAGAGGTTTTGCTTTATTTATTTTATATTTGCTAAAGGCACTCTAAACAATAAAAGGGATCAGACAACTTGTACTTAACCCATTAAAAAAAGCTTAGTCAAAAAGTACAGTAATTGCTTTTGCTGAATTTTTGGTAAGTTTTATTTAAAGTAGCATTTTAAAGTTTGTTGTTCTTAATTAAAACTTTTACAAGTAATTTGAAAGTCTGTGATACAAAGTGACCTGTAATTACTCTGGGTCACAAATTTAAATCCTGAACCTTCAAAGATGGTGAGTAAGCCGGATTTGGCTGATTACTCAGCCTGGCTGTCCAGCTAGCATCATGCATCCCAGAACTGGTTTTATTGTTCTCCCCTATCTAGTAACACTCAAGAAATATCAAACCTTATGTTGTCATTCAACTTATAACCCAGTAAAAAAAAAGTTGCTTATAATGTTAAAGAAAAGACCTTTTAATTCACAAAAAAATATTCTTTCCTATTAAGAAAGTACCTACTCCAAAGGGACTTCATGGAATCATTCTGCATATAAAGTACTCCCTAAAAATCCTATTATATTTTACTTAGCATATTTTTGTTCATGAATTTTAAAATCTGTTATTATTTTAGTACTAATGAACTTCATAATATTGACAGGTCTTTAAATTACACTACAAAGGTTATGTTTTAAAGAGTTTCTCAAAGAGATAATACTCTAAAAACTGATGTGGTCTAAGTGCTTTGCTGAAACAGAATGCACAAAAGTAATGAAAACATTTTTTATGATAGGTGGCTATTCACATACAGTTTGATTATTCTGGATAAGAGTTGAGGGATACAAAAACACATTTGATGTAATCTTGTAGCTTTTCAGGGCAGAATAGCACATTTGACCTTATATTCTGAAGAATGATACTTATTGGTTGTAAGATCTTAGCGTTAACTGAATTTGATTTTATTGAGTATATCTTTTCATTTAATTTAATATTTTGCTTTTTAAATAAAAAAACAATTTAAGCATAGGATAACTCCACTGAGAAATAATAACTGACACGACTTCAAATGCAAATAATAGACCGCCGCTGGGAAAAATTTTCATAGAGGTCACTCACCATTTATCTATTGTCTTTCACTGGGGTCAGAACCTTCATGGTTTATTTTCAACAAATGCTGGGAACTCAATTTTAAATAAAGTGCTCAGAAATCAGCTTCTTGTGATATGTTAAATGTTTTGACTTTCAGTGATACTTAGCATTTCAGTTGATGTCAGAATGTTAAAAAGGGAATGTTGAATCACAATTCAAAAGAATCTGATTAAACTTGAAGTGAGAGTCCCAGCAGATGAAGCAATATTTGCTAAGGAAAAAGTCACTGTATGGGATGCAGAATAGGTTTCATATGTAGGTTAAATGGACAAGAACCCACCCGAGTAATCATTTTTACTACATAGTTTGATTTAGTTACATAAAATTATTTTGATAATATGCTGATGGTTTGTTTAACAGAACTCAGTAGTTTATTGTTTTTTACTGATACAGTTGTATTTCTTTAAAGCTGCTGTTGAATTATCAAAGGTATAACTAGATACAAAGGAGAATTGGGAAAGAAATAAAAATCATATTTGAAGATTCAAGACAGAGGTGATTTTTTTATTTACTTATTTTGTGATTCAGAAAAGAATGAAATAATTTTCCTAAAAACAACAACAAAAACAAATTAGCAGGCCCTTCACATAGCTGTGATCTCATCAAAATTGAGTCAAATTATCACACCCACAAATTCATGGATGGATCTCCTGAGTATGTTTTAATCAACTAAATCTGGATAGCCTTAAGAATATTGCTTATTATTATTAGAACAAAGGCATAAACAGAAAATCAATATAAGTTAATTTAAAGAAGAGGCACAGCTTATGTAAGCAGCTGCTGCTGAGAGTTCACCATTCTCAATTTCAAAGGCACACTGAGGTATAGAAACTACTGAAGAAGAAAAAAAGAGAAGCTCCATGTCTTTTCCATATTGAGAAATATATTCAAGTAAAGAGAAAGCACAAGGTGAATACTCTGTAATGTCTACAAAGACTTAGGGAAAACAATTTTCCAGTCTTTTCTTTTTTAAATCAATTAAGAAAGACATCTTAAAAATGATATCGGGGAAGTAGTTACAGAGCAAAATTATGAGGTAATGAATGTTCCCATTTCTCCTTTTGGAGGATATTACTAGGGAATATAGTAATTATTTTAAAAAGAACATTGCAGTAACTCCACTCAGGTTCATAAAGTTTTTGTATGCAGTACATGAAGCAAATTACAAACACATAAATACATGTTTTTTGTCACAGTCGACCTGTAACATTTAGAATATTCCGGGAAGCTTTGTCAACAATAAAAATGTTTGGGAGAATGAACCAAAGAATCAATCATGCTGTGTTTAAAGTGCCATTCTGGAAAATCCACTCATAACCCTTTACAGTAATTCTGATAAAATCTATAAACACGCAATATAATTTGGTTAAACAATAAAGGAGTGGGCCCTTTCTATGGAATGACTATTACTTAAGAGTATCTGATAGCAGAGCCCTCAAGGGTCACCAGGAGGTGTTCTGGTTTTTGTTCTGTTTCTGCCCAGACAGAATTACTGTTAGTACTTTCTTACATTTTGTTTCTTTTTCTGCTGTATTTCATTAGAGTTGGTTTTAAACATATCTGAACTTAAGTAGTGAGACAAAATCTTAAAAAAATTCCTCTGATAAATCTCATACTAATGTAACTGGTGTCTTAGGTTGTACAAAGATGTTAGAAAATATTTTTCCTTGGACAGTCTGAAACTCAGATTGGTAAATTTCTGGTTTAAGAAGGTTGGGCAACGAAGAAATTTAATTCTTTATCTTTTAAAACTTTTCATTATGGAAAATTTCAAAGATATTAAAAAGTAGAGGGAAATATATCATGACTCTGATCCATCCAGATCTCAACTTCAACAAATGTCTATTCTATTTCATTTAGCAGGCCCCCTTGCCGTCACTATTATTTTGTATCAAATACCAATTTAAAATATTATTAACATGCTATTAATATCCTTTATATTATCATATATCTAGTCAGCGTTCACATTTTACTTTACATTTTGTTAGATTTGGAATTCAAATAAAGTCCATTACATTGTATTAGATTAAGTTTCTTAAATCTCTCTTAACTAGGTTACCATTACATTTCTTTTTATTCCTTGCTACATTTGAAGAAATAGTTTTAGTGATAACTGCATTTTTAGATGTCTCCTATAGAGATATAGGTCCCTCTCCCCATAGACACCACATAAGAATAATTAAGAATCACATTGATAAAGAAATACTGTCACTGATGGAAAGGAGTATATTCTAGATACAGCTCAGTGGAGAGGAAAAATGTGAGCACCACTCACCCAACCTACTATTTTACACATCTGAAAATAAACAAAGGAAAATAGCTGTCATTTACAACTTGGTGTGCTTCACTCATTCCAACATAAATTTCAGAAATGTTTCCATGATTCTAGGCACAATCATTTGACAGAAGTAGATTAGGCAGTAATAAAAATGCCATGATGAGGTATTTTAAGGGTTTTTTTCTTTTCCCCACTGCCAGCAATATACCCCTATTCATACAAGACACAAGATGAGTGAACATTCAAATAATAATGGGAAATTCTTGAACTATTATGTTATACATTGTTACTTATTGTTAATATTAGCAGAACGGCAAGACCAAAAATTATATCATGAGGTCAGTTAGGTGACCAGTACATTTATACACACATAGGAGGCTTTTTTTAATGATCTTTAATAATTTAAAAGTACATTTATAAAATCATTTTTGTTCTCAGTTTAATAGGTTGATTTTTAGCAGGCTATGCTAATAAAGAATTTTTTATTACCTCTTATTTTATGTTTTTTAAAATTTTTTAAAATTTAAAACTATAAATTTAATTATTGTATCAAATATTGATACACACCTATAAAAATTGACAGTTGTTACATTCATATATATGTTATATGACAGTTGTTATATCCATATATATGACAAGTTTATTATATTCATATATATGTTATATGACAAGTTTATTATACTGATGCACACCTATAAAAATTGACAGTTGTTATATTCATATGTATGTTATATGAAAGTTGTTGTATTCATATATATGTTATATGACAGTTGTTATATTCATATATATGTTATATGACAAGTTTATTCCAACCATGTAATGTTGTTATTATAATCCCCATCATTATTTTCCATTTAGTATATCTATTTTAGAATATTTTTAACTTATCCAAATATACAAAGCTAGTAAATGGCTGGGTCAGAATTTGAATCCACTTTGGCTTCAGAGTCCATGTACTAACCATTATATGATGCCTCCTTTTTGCATTATTTGTTTCATGTTTTAAAATATAAAAATGTACAAAACGTGACCAAAATATTTTCACTTAAAAGCCACACCCTCAATTTCATTCAATATCAGTCTTTCTCAAAAGGAAACATTAAACATGAATTTGATATTTAGACGTCAAGTCTGTTTTAATCCATTCAAGGGAATTTTAAATATATGCTCTATTTATTGTTTTGTGGCTTTCTTTTAATCAGTAAATTATTTCTTTTATCTATCTCTAGTTAGATCTAAATCATTTTCTTTAGTTGGTATACAGCATTTCAACCATAAATATAACACTATTTATCCCCTGTTTTTCACTATACAAAGAATGCTACAATATTCATCCAAGTTCCTGGTATATATGTAGAAACTTTACTGTTGCCTACATACCTGTGAAATGGTGTTACTGAAATCTAGTACATACACTTTTCTAATTTAATTAGTCACCAAGTAATTGTTCTCATAAATGTTTTCACAAACTGTGATGAGTAGACTTCCAAGATGGCCCCAGAGAGTCATGCCCCTTGATATCCAGGCTTTGTGTACAACCATCCCTCTATATCCTGGGGGATTTGGTTCCAGGGCCCACGCCACTACCAAAATTCGAGGATGCTCAAGTCGGTTACATAAAATGACATAGTACAGTCAGCCCTCCCTATCCACTGGTTCTGCATCCAGCCGTAGATCACATCCACAGATACAGGGCTGACTATATTTCCCTCTGCTTGAGTGTGGCCACAATCTGAAACTTTCTTCTAATTAATAGAACATGGCATATCCCACCTGTGATGTAAGGTTATATGGTAAAGGTAAAAGGATTTGTAGTTGTAATTAGGTCCCTAAACTTTTAAGTTAATCAAATGGAAGATAATTTCAGCTGGGACTGAATCCTTTGATCTCCATAGATCAGAGACTCTTAAGCTGAGGGCACTGAAGCAGGAGAAGTTCTCTCTCTTCATTGCTGGCTTTGAAGAAGCAAGTGGCCATGTACGTATTCTACAGTCACAAGGATATAGCTTGTGCCAGCAACCTGTCCCTAGCTGAAATTGCAGATGAAATTTTAGTTCAGCCCCCGAGATGAAATTGCAGCTCACCTGGGGCTGACTTCACACCTATGAGACTCTCAGTAAAGGACCCAACTAAGTCATGCCTGGACTTCTAAACCACAGGGAAGTGGGAAATAAAAAACGTGTGTGGTCTCAAGTCAGTATGTTTGTGAAATTTGGACAACCTTTTTTCACATCTTTGCAAACAGTTGATTTTCCTAGATTTGTTCGAATTTTTCCAAGCTTACAGTTAGTCAGTGATACTTCATTATTTCAATTAATTAGCAATACTCTGATTTATTAAGGTGACTGAAAATATTTAAACATGTTCATTGGTCATTTGCATCTTTCATTTTGTGAAATTGTCTTCATAGATTTGACCTTCTTTTTGGATCATTTATCTTTCTTTTTTAAGTTTATTTATTTTTAATTTTATTATTTATTTTGGTTGCGTTGGCGGTCTTAGTTGCGGCAGGCAGGCTCCTTAGTTGTGGCACATATACTCCTTAGTTGCAGCATGTGAACTCTTAGTTGCGGCACGCATGTGGGATCTAGTTCCCTGACCAAGGATCGAACCCACTTCCCCTGCATTGGAAGGCAGATTCTTAACCGCTGTGCCACCAGGGAAGTCCCAGGATCATTTATCTTAATCTTACTGATTTGGAGAGGTTTTATATACTCTGAAAGGTTATAGTTTACTATATATAATTCACGTCTTCCCTCAGCTTGTCACATTGTTCTTTCTTTTCTTTTTGGTGTGAGTGAGTCTTTGTGTGTATATCGTATGTGTGTGCATTTGTTATCTGACATACAACATATATATCATATATATCATGTACACATATATATATCATATACACACAAATGCACACACACGTGTTCTTTGTTTTGTGTTTAAGAATTCCTTTCATTTTTCACATTCAAGGTCATAAAGATATCTTCTTATGAATTTTTAAGAGCTTTGATCTTTTTTTATGTTTTTAATGTTTATGTTTTAAGTTCTCTTGGGATTTAGTTTTATATATAGTATAAAGTAGCCATCTGTTATATACAATAAAAGCCTGATATTCCCAATACCTATTATTAAATTATCCAGCTGTTTCTCTTGAATTCGGAACACCACGAGTAACATTTACCAGTGTCTCAATGTGTTTCTATGTCTTGTTGGATATAACTTTGTTTTAAATATGTTCTATCTATATTTTTTCATTTTGGAACTAGCTATTGTTGTTGTCAGTATAGAATTATATGGAATCATGGGGAATGAATCTAGATAGCTCTTACAAGTGAGTGTTAGGTGAAAGAATATCACAACTATATCGTGGAAGTGGTAGGACTAGATCCTAAATCTTTCTTTTTTATAATTAAGTATATTGCATTGATTCAATAAATATAAATTCATCAAATGTGTAACAAGTGTAATGTACTGAGGAGACAAAAAATGTATGTGCTTGCTAACTTAAGAGGTCTTGTCATCTCTTGAAAGGTATTAAAAAAACACATGAAGGCACCATACGTAATGGGAGTTAGTATTACAAAAGTTATTACCTTAAACTTTGGAGTTTAGCAAATCATTCTGAACTACTAGTACTATGTGCGCTATTAACTAGCAGCATAATCATCTTTGGCAGCTGAACTCATACTTTCTCAGTGGTTTCAACTGTGTAACAGGATGGCCTCACACAAAGAAAAGCAAGAGGTAACTAAACTGCAAAAAAATATTTGATGAAATAATATTTTTTCTTATTTTGTTGGAATATATGAAAATACATTTACATTTTTATGTATTATATTGGGCATTACATTAGTTGATATTTAGTTTCTGAACAAGATGTCTGTTACAACTAAGTTTAAGTTTCAGTTCTGGAATTCTGAGAAACAATTCTGTAATAGCATTCTACATGAAAGCAGTCTTAAGAAGTTGTTTATTTTGATAATGAATACACATACACATACATATGTATATATACCTTGGAGTTGAGAAAGAAGATACAGTGGATGGCAGCCACATAAATATTTGCAAATTGTAGACTATAAAACTTTGGGGAGCCAATAAAAAATGCAGAATACCCTTGGAACTGAATTTACCTCCAATAGAAGAAAGAGAAAATAAAATGAGAGGAAAGAAGCTGACAGAGCTAGGTCAAATTTTTAGCTGGACCCTGCTATGCTTTGTCCCTGAGCTTTGCAAGATGCAGCTAAGGTTATATAATTATGTATATTCCTTAGTAAGGTTGAAAAATGCATTTTAAGTGTATCAGTCAGGGTCAACTAAGTAAAATGGAAATTGCATGAGGTAATATAAAGGACTTAGTATAAGAAATTGGTTACACAGGCATATGGAAGCTGAAGGAGCAAACAAAGAAATGAGGTAACCCCAAGTTAGTAACTGCAGGAAATTGTTACCATGTCTGTGGTTGGGAAAATGAGAAGCATCCTAGAAGCTCAGAGGAGTCTCCTTGAGATCCAAGTCTTAAAGGAGGGATACGTTTGAAGAGTGCATTGATGTTGATTCCAGATGCCAGAACAAACTGGAGGCTAGAATCAGCTTTTGTTACAGTGGTAAACTGGTTCTGCTGGGGTACTCTGTGGCTATGTGGGCAACGCTGAAAGGAACAGCAAGCAGAGATGGAAACACAAGACCCTTCTCCTCTAACCTTGCTTCCAAATTTTCCTTTAGTTTATCCTACTGCCAGAATCTAATGGGAAGCCCCTGACAAAGAAGTAAGGGAAATGAAGGTTGTAGAATCCTAGCTTGAGCCTGTCCAAATAGATTCCAAAGGAATTTTGGAGCTAAGACAGTGGTCCCCAACCTTTTTGGCACCAGGGACCAGTTTCATGGAAGACAGTTTTTCCACGGACGACGGGGGTAGGGGCGATGGTCCAGGCAGTAATGTGAGCGATGGGGGAGGCAGATGAAGCTTCACTCGCTCTCCGTGCACTCACCTCGTGCTGCGCTGCCTGGTTCCTAACAGGCCGAGGACCTCTGAGGGACAAGAGCTAAATAAGTTGCCCACCCAGCCTCCACATGTACCTTGTTAAACTTACTGATCTTCTATGAAACAGTAACATACTTTTCCTCAATAAGATCCACATATCCTTCACATGAATGAAGACACTCTCATCCTTTCATCCAAGAGGTATCTTGGCATCCATCTCAGGGTACTAGTCATGAAAGAATATTTGGGCCATTTTATCTTTTAGTTTAGTCACAATCCTTTGTGAATATCCTTGCAGTTTAAAGACTAAAATATAGAGTTATCCATAAAAAATAAATATTATCTGGAAATACTAAAGAGAAAGAGGAAAAAAGGTAGAAAAATAAAAATTTGTTAATATCAATTAATTACTAGAAATATAACAAGCAGGGAAGAAAATATGCATAGTTACTATAATCTTCATTTTTATATTTAGGTTCAGTGGTTTATGTAATTTCTTTCATTGCCGATTTCATATTCTTTTTGATCTCAGCCACCAGCTCAGCTGGTCAGTGTTCAGTAACATGGAAGGATGATCCAAACTTTCATTCCTGAAGGGTCTGTATCCTCAGAGGTCCTTCCTGTTGTGCCCTGTAATATTTCATTTATGTTTAAGAGTGACCTCACAAAAATCCCTAGGTCAGAAATATTCTGTCTCAATTGTGTAAATGTAACACAGTCTGTCTTTGATAATTTAATAACTTCAGCAGTAACTGTTAGCTCCTTCTTTGCCTATTGGTTCATAGAAATGAGAACAAAACACCCAGGTGGCTATATCAGCTTCTAATTCAATGTAATTATTTTGGTATCACTTGATAGAAACATTCTTACATTAGAAATTAAGACTTCTAAACCAACCCAGAGCTGCAGAGACAGGAAGCAAAAATTTTGCAGGGAGATTATAGTCTAATAGTGAGAAAGGCTGCACTCAGTTCCACCACTTCATCCTTCAATCCAAGCATTTTTGTTGCATCATAAAATATCAGAAACATCCCTCCTGTAAACAGCTCTTTAATCTTACAGAGAATTTTCTACCATACTGTTGGACCAGTTGCCTCTAGATGCACTGTGCAGGGAGACCACTCATCTATGGGTGTGAGCACATTGCTGTGTAACTTTTGTTGTGAAATACATCTCTCCAAGAACAATGTTGGGTTGCATACCATGACTCCAAATAAGGCATTCTATAAGTCTATAGATAATGGTGTTAACAGAATCATTTAAGGTAAGAAGGCAAATCCATATCCAGAATTAAAGGGAATATTACAGGTAAATGATTGCCTACTCAAGAAAGGGGTCCAATGTCATTTTGCTATCCGGTGACTAGTTGCTCTACTTAGAGGGAGGATACTATTGAATATATCAGGGGCTCAAGAAATGGTCTCAGTTTTGGCAGGTTTACTCATCAGCAATTGTAGTAAGATCAGCCTTAGCAAGGAAAATTCACATTGCTGAGTTCGTGCTTGGCCTCCAAGTGACTAGTGTCATGGCTACTTTGAACATGGGCACATGGTGCACACAACGAATTAAAGAGAATGACTGGTATCCATAGATCATGTAATCTTTTTCTTCTGATTTAAGAGTTGACTCTGCAGTGGATATTCTTTGGTAAACGTTCAAATATAACACAAGTATCTTCTCACTCTGCCCCTTTTGAGAAGTCCAGCCACATATCTCCTTTTGGGATTTCCAAGTTAATCATCTTCCAATCTTGATCTTTCTAAGATTCTAACATCTGGTCAAAGTTTTGAACGCTGCCCTTGCATCATTGTGATTTTGCAATATTTTCAGTCAAAACAGGATGATCAGATGCAATAGTCAAAGTCTGCCTAAGGAGAACTTAGGCGCTACTGTGTGTCAGGAAGACTGTCAATTAGAATGTTAGTGCTGCACTAAATGTTTCCATTAATGCCTGCCTATTAAGCAACACCACCTGTAACCAAACATTTTTTTTTCTTCCTAAATCCACTGTTGTTGAGAAACTATCCGTGTGTACATTGCTATGGGGTGAAATAAAGGAGAAATGTAACAAGATAAGATGCAATGGAAGCTGAGCCATATGCATCTGGAATTTATTTTTATCATGAAGAACTATTCAAGCCTGATCATGTACTAACCTATTTCTAATTGAAGATGGGTTACACTTGTGCATGAATGATTTTATAACAAGTTGGATCAGACAGAACACAAATTATAATCAGAAGTTTACTTGATTGTATGAGCAACATTTATTTTCTATTAGATTCTAATAATAAGATAAGACCTGTTTCTCAAAACTAGAGGAAAAAGAGCACAGTCTTTCTTCAGAACTCTTGAAGTCTGTTTAGTGAATTCTCTTATAAAGGCTTTTACAGTGGCTCTATATAACATTCTGTTTGTCAAGGATACATAGATTATATTTGGATCTGTTTTGTCATGAGGGAAAAATAATAGAATAGCTTTCATAGCAGCCTGAAATTGCTGCAGAGCCTTCTCTTGCTCTGAGCCCTACTCAGAATGTCAACTTTATGGTTACCTCATTAATGAGCTATGAACACACACTTGTGTATGATTTTTATTGCCTCTAAAATTGAAAAAGCCCCTTTAAGAATTGTTCTTCTCTTTTTTAGTCATAGTCAGTGCAAGATATAACAAATTGTCTTATATTTTGGGTCTATCCTGTATAGGTCAAGACCTCTAGACAGAAATTTCACCACAGGGTCTTGGATTCATGACCCTTATTAACAATGAGTTGCCCTCCCATTATCTGAGATGCACACCACTGGTAAGACACATGCATCTTATAGACTTGCTAGTTTTTTTCTTACTAGGTCCAGTCAGCATGACACATGAATTTAATTGACCACTGTGATTTTCCATGGATTACAATTAAGTTCTTGGTGAACTTAATCAGTGGTACTCAAAGTAAGGTCCATTGTCTAGTGTTGATTTGAAAACTCTTTGTTACTGTCCCACAATAAGTATAGAAATTGAAAGTAAGCTTTTACTTACGTTATTAGAGACTGGCATAAATCCACAGATTAGGCATCAAATAGCACTGGAGAGATTATGGACAAGAATAGGAGAGCTGGCATGGCCCTGAGACAAGACCTTGAAATTGCACTGCTGTTTCAGTCAGTTGATAGCAAACAACTTACGGTGATGCATGTAAATTCGTATAGAGAAGAGGCATTTGCCAGATCAATAGCTGCAAACCAAGTGCTGGGTAGAATTTGTTCCAGGTGAGATAACATACCTGGAGAGCATTTGCAGTTGAATCTGCTATCTAATTAAGATTATTATAAGCCACAGTTTATCACTAAGATTCATCTGCCTTTTATATAAGAAATACAGCCAAGTAAGTGAGGATGTTATAGGAATCTATGTCTTCCAAGTCGTTACTAATTTCTGCAATTCCCTGTTAATTATCCTGATAAGTGTAATTTACAGCATTGTACATACTATAATAGATTAGATGAACATTTTAATTTATTGTGCACAACTGGATGCTTTTCTGAGTGAAAGATGTGCAATAATTACATCTGGACAGTGGGTGTTAACAGAGTTTGGCCATAATTTATGGTAAATTAAAGTGTCTCTCAATCCATTGGCCCAGGCGCCAATGTTAGGATTCTGATTATGCCTATTATGAATATGGAAAAGAAAATAAGAGGTATACCTGCCAAAATTGAGGTCATTTCTTAAGCCCCTGATATAGATTATGCTTATTTCAATTACGCATTTAAAAACTGACAAAATAAAATAATTATAAGTGGGTCTGCAAGCTCACTATCTCACTGTGAGCTGACCTTATGTCAAAAATCCTTTTATGCTCTGACAACCATAGGCAGAATATTGTTTTGGTCCTCAGAAAATTGCATTATATTAAAGTTTAAAGTCTATATATTCTCAAAAGTTCTGAATAATTATCATTTACTGGTATTCTGCCACCTTTATAAATTATCCCAATTCCTTTAGAGATAGCCTTGGAATCATAATTACATTTATATTTGTCAATGTTGTAAAGTCTTTTCATAGTGAAATCTAGCCTCTCTGAATCAAGGGATTACAGAACTTTGAATAAAGTCCAGAAGTTTCTTAAAAGTTTATCACTTTCCATTGTGACAATACAAATAAATCTTCTCTTAATATGAAGATTTTTTCTGTAGTATACATCAAGTAATATTTTAGTATATTGACCTCACATTTTATTGCTAATAATCCATCATTACTTGACCACTGCAAAGATTATGTCAAAGTATTTTGATTTCTACTTAATTCTTGCTGCCTATTACAGTATTTATGATTATTTTGTCTCTGATGATTAAGTGCTATTAGTTGGTGTCTGTTGCTCTGGATGTAATTATACTCCTGGAAATCATTTCACCCATCTCAGTGATGCTGTTTCTCATCATCATTTATGGTCTACATACCAACCACAGTGGAGTTTATGAGGATGATGTTGGAGACCTCATTAATGCAGCTTAAGCCTTAGTGAAGTGAACATACTCTTGAACTGCTGGAGGATATATCAGGCAGATGGTTTTGCCAGTAGCACATGATAAATACACTACAGCATTCCTATCTCTCTAAACCTTTAGGATTTTTTCTCTTCATTTTTTCTAGGGTATTTTTAGTATCTCAACCTAACTGAATCTAAGCCAATACAATTTAAGATCAAGTTTCAGTCAATTTTTCAAACTGTTTGAGTCACCTCCAGCTATGCAAATCTAGTCATTTAAATCCAAAATCATTAAGTATACCCAAAACAATAAATTCAACCTATTCTAATGTTAACATTACATTATTCTGCGACTAGCATTCTTAGAATTCATTCATGAAATATCCCCCAGGTTTCTGCTGATATGAATTAACTAAATGCTTCAGTTATTTGCAGCACAAGCTCTCTCTGCTGGTTCAGAAATTTGAGTTTACTTCCCTGGATCACACTGGAATTGACTCTAGTTATATATTTGGTGGCAACAAGAGGATGAGGAAGTGGGTCATACAAAAACAGCCATCACTTCTCTAAAACATAATAAATATGGGGATTTTTCAGCAATTATTTTCAATTATTCTTCTGCTTCTTTCTCTTTCTCTCTGCTGCTCCCACACATCTCTGAAGCTCTGCTCATTTTTCATCATTCTTTCTTTTCTTTCTGTTCTTCACATTGGATATTTCTATTAATATACATTCAAGTTAGCAGATTATCTCTTTTGCAAGTTCAGATCTTCTGCTGAGCTCCTTTAGTGATTGTCTTTCATTTTGTATTGTAATTTTAATATCATAATTTGTATTTGGTGCTTTTTAAACTTTCTATCTTGATATTCTGTAGTTGTTGAGTCTTTGTTGCCATATTTTAATTTCTTTAACCCTATGAACATATTTATAATAGCTTTGATTGCTGAATTCAACATGTGGGCCCTCACAGAGACAGTTGTACTGGTTTTTGTGGTCCCCTCTTTTTGGGTTACTTTCTTTTTTTTTTTTTTTTGTGTCTTACAATTTTGCTATTGGTGGTGGTGGTGAAAACAGGACGTTTTAGGTAATATGTTGATCAGTTCTGAATTATGATGCCACTGAGGCTTGTTGTTGGAATTTCCTTGTCTGTGTTAATTTGACTTGCATGGACTAATTCAGTATCATCTCTCTCCTGCAGTGTAAGGCCAATGATGATACTACTTGTTCTTTTTGTTTGTTTGTTTTTAATTATTGTTTTTATTTTTAAGTCTGGCTTCCTATGTGCCACTCCTTGGAAGCATAACTTAGTGACTGGCTGCAGGTTGGTCAGAGGTTGTGCTTAAGAACATAGAGCCAGGAAGACTTCCATTCTTTGTGATGTCTCTGTGTGTGGTTTGGGGAACACATTTACATTTCAGGCAGTTTAGAAGGCTGCCTGAGCTTTTATGTTCTGCTCCTGCAAAGCTTCATGTTCATCCTGACTTACACATAGTTGGAGCCCCCTCTGGTCTCTCCTAAGCATGCATGTGCTGCCTTGTACATGTGCTCAGACTTCCAGAGCACTAGGGATATGTCGGAGCTTATCGAGGCCCACTGCGTCTGTCTCCTTATTCAGATTTCCCTGTTATATTTTTGGCTTGTGTGAGTATGTTTCTACACTTAGAAATGCTTGACTTGATGGGTATCACGTCTTGAGGCAGCTGGGATGTTGGCCTTTCGCTGACTGATTGCCTTGGGGTTGCCATTGTTTTGACAGTTCCCCTGGGCCTGGTGATTTTCCTCTTCTCTCAATCTGGCCAGCCCCTCAGGCAGCAGAACTGCAGGTACTCTTGGCCTGAGCAGCCCTGGTTTAACTACTCTGCCATTATGTTCAGTGGATGACAAGCAGCAGACCCTGGCTAGAATATCATGGGATGCAGCTGTTCTAACCAGGTTTTAGTATTCTTTTTCCCCTCACTTTGCCTGAAATATGGAAGGATTTTTCTCCCATAATCTGTGGGACCTTGGTCATGTTCCTGAAGGTAAATCTCACAATATTGGGGGGAGGAGGGACTAGGTCCCTCTGGAGGTTTTAACTCTCAGACTGATCCATGCTGAGCCTCTAGGAGTTCATCATTTACAGTTCTGGTTTCCCTCCCGAGCACCGATTCCCGAGGTGAGTCTCAGCTCTCTTAAGCTGTGACTCCCTGTGCTTGCCTGTCTGTCTCTCCATCTTGGGGGGCAGTGTTTTTTCTGTTTCCTCCCTTACAGATTAAAGAAGACTTGTCAATTTTTAGTCTCTTTGGCTTTTCACTTGTTTGGGGGATGGAGTAGTGACTTCAAAGATCTTTACAAGAGGAACAGGAAACTGGAAGCTTCTAGCAGTATTCCTTGGATAAGTACCACTCAATTTGTTCTGTGATGTATGGTTTTGTTAAATTTCTAGGTTTGGGGAATGGTTGGTTTTTTTAATGTTTTTCTACCTGTTGTTTTTTAGGGAAGAGATACGCTACCATTCTGCAAGTCCCATTCATCTACACATTCACTGTATATTTATCACATACAGTATATATTTCAACACTAGATGTTTGATTCAGGTCTTTTGTATATCTTCTATGTTTCTACTAAACATTTTGGCATAGAAGATATAGTCATCATAAGTGTTTTAACAGCCTTGTCTGGTAATTTAAGTTGGAGTTGGGTTTGATTGATTTGTATTTCTCCTGACGTGTTCAGCACCAACTTATCCAGTAGACACAGTGCCTAGGGCCTACAGTAGTTTTAGAGGCCCACAGAAATGTAGTAATTTCTGTTAAAATCAGAAGGAAAAGAATGAATGAAGTTTAAATTGAAAAAATGTCTCAATATGTAATGTTAATATGTTTGTCATTAAACCAAAGAAGCTGTAAAGTATAGGTTTTATTTATTTATTTTTAATGGAGGAAGAGGATCATGAAGGTAATAGTGCCCCAGACCCATGAAAGCCATAATGCAGCCCTCTACTAACTTCTTGCTCTTGTTCATTCTTTATTATGGAATTCTGCACTTGATTCAGTCTCATTCTTTCTACTCAAGAGACAGCTCATCACTTACATTGGTTTCAACAATCAAGTGGATAAACCATTCAACACCCTGATCTGTCATTTGCTTGATATTTTCAACACTTAGGGGTATTCAGTGTCAACGTACCTCAGAAACTCACTTTCATAACTGTAACGTGTACCTTGACATTATTCAGAAAAGCTCCACTTGGAAGCAGTAGCTTCAAGTTCTTCATCCTTCGGCTATCATTTCTGATTACTCCAGTAGTCTAATTTTGGTACTTACACTGTTCAACCTCTGGTTCCTGGCTTCAATCATTAATCTCAGTTCAATCCCTTTCCTCTGTCTTTATTCTTTTCCTTAGTTAGACTATTTTATATGATTTTCAACTATTTTCTTTTTTTTGCAAATATGCTTAAGTGTTATATATATATTTAAAAAATCCCAACACAGGATAACTGCAGTTATTTGCTTACTTTTGTCCTATGCTGAGGCCCCTCCAGTACAGTTAGAGAAAATAACTCAGAGTGGTGCCACTACACGATTACAGTGTTCAGTTTTAACTGGTCCCTCAAAACTGTCTTAAAATCTTGATGTTTCTCTATTTATTCCCTTGTCACATTTAGTCCATCAGGCATTAGAAAGTCTCTCCACTGTAGATAACTACAAATCTACTACCCCTTTTTTTTCATAATCATCAGATGACTAAGATGATTTAAATGATCCAGTAGGAAACTTCTCAACTTCTTGGTCTACATTGGCATTCATACCTGCATTTGTTTTATTCCTAAATATTATTGATTATATCAAGAAAGCTTCCCGGACCCCAGGCTGGCAGCTCGGTGCACCCAGCCCCCAGGGCTTCTCCCAAGATACGTACCACTGCCGTCCTCCCCAGGCACATGTGCCCACTCACTACTGTTGTTTTTTTAATGTTCAAATTACTGGTACTAGTACTGTAAATTAGCTTCAGAGTCTCTGAGTAAACAGCAGAGGACTTCCTCTCTTTGTTTTTTATATATTTTGGAGATTAATCCTGTGTCAGTTGCTTCATTTGCAAATATATTCTCCCATTCTGAGGGCTGTCTTTTCATCTTGCTTATGGTTTCCTTTGCTGTTCAAAAGCTTTTAAGTTTCATTAGGTCCCATTTGTTTATTTTTTACTTTATTTCCATTTCTCTAAGAGGTGGGTCAAAAGGATCTTGCTGTGATTTAGGTCACAGAGTGTTCTGCCTGTGTTTTTCTCTAAGAATTTTATAGTGTCTGGACTTACATTTAGGTCTTTAATCCATTTTCAGTTTATTTTTGTTTACAGTGTTAAGGAGTGTTCTAATTTCATTCTTTTATGTGTAGCTGTCCAGTTTTCCCAGCACCACTTATTGAAGAAGTTGTAATTTCTTCATTGTATATTCTTGTTTCTTTTATCAAAGATAAGGTGACTATATGTGTGTGGGTTTATCTCTGGGCTTTTTATCCTGTTCTGTTGATCTATATTTCTGTTTTTGTGCCAGTACCATACTGTCTTGATTACTGTAGCTTTGTAGTATAGTCTGAAATCTGGGAGCCTGATTCCTCCAGCTCCGTTTTTCTTTCTCAAGACTGCTTTGGCTATTCGGGGTCTTTTGTGTTTCCATACAAGTTTTGAAATTTTTTGTTCTAATTCTGTGAAAAATACCATTGGTAGTTTGATAGGGATTGCATTGTATCTGTAGATTGCTTTGGGTAATATAGTCATTTTCACAATGTTGATTCTTCCAATCTAAGAACATGGTATATCTCTCCATCTGCTTGTATCATCTTTAATTTCTTTCATCAGTGTCTTTTAGTTTTCTGCATACAGGTCTTCTGTCTCCTTAGCTAGATTTATTCCTAGGTATTTCATTCTTTTTGTTGCAGTGGTAAATGGGAGTGTTCCCTTAATTTCTCTTTCAGATTTTTCATCATTAGTGTATAAGAATGCAAGAGATTTCTATGCATCAATGTTGTATCCTGCAACTTTACCAAATTCATTGATTAGGTCTAGTAGTTTTCTAGTGGCATCTTTAGGATTCTCTATGTATAGTATCATATCATCTGCAAACAGTGACAGTTTTACTTCTTCTTTTCCAATTTGTATTCCTTTTATTTCTTTTTCTTCTCTGATTGCTGTGGCTAGGACTTCCAAAACTATGTTGAATAAAAGTGGTGAAAGTGGCCATCCTTGTCTTGTTCCTGATCTTAGAAGAAATGCTTTCAGTTTTTCACCATTGAGAATGATGCTTGTTGTGGGTTTCTTGTATATGGCCTGTATTGTGTTGAGGTAACTTCCCTCTATGCCTGCTTTCTGGAGGGTTTTTTTCATAAATGGGTGTTGAATTTTGTAGACAGCTTTTTCTGCATCTATTGAGATGATCATATGGTTTTTATCCTTCAATTTGTTAATATGGTTTATTACATTGGTTGATTTGTGTATATTGAAGAATTCTTGCATTCTGGGATAAACCCCACTTCATCATGGTGTATGATACTTCTAATATGCCATTGGATTCTGTTTGCTAGTATTCTGTTGAGGATTTTTGCATCTATGTTGTTCAGTGATATTGGCCTGTAGTTTTCTTTCTTTGTGACATCTTTGTCTGGTTTTGGTATCAGGGTGATGGTGGCCTCGCAGAATGAGTTTGGCAGTGTTCCTCCCTCTGCTATATTTTGGAAGAGTTTGGGAAGGATAGGTGTTAGCTCTTCTCTAAATGTTAGATAGAATTCGCCTGTGAAGCCATCTGGTCCTGGGCTTTTGTTTGTTGGAAGATTTTTAATCACAGGCTCAATTTCAGTGCTTGTGATTGGTCTGTTTATATTTTCTGTCTCTTCCTGGTTCAGTCTCGGAAGGTTATGCTTTTCTAAGATTTTGTCCATTTCTTTGATGTTGTCCATTTTATTGGCATAGAGTTGCTTGTAGTAATCTCTCATGATCCTTTGTATTTCTGCAGTGTCAGTTGTTACTCCTCCTTTTCATTTCTAATTCTCTTGATTTGAGTCTTCTCCCTCTTTTTCTTGATGAGTCTGGCTAGTGGTTTATCAATTTTATTTATCTTCTCAAAGAACCAGCTTTTATTTTTATTGTTCTTTGCTATCATTTCCTTCATTTCTTTTTAATTTATTTCTGATATGATCTTTATGATTTTTTCCCTTCTGCTCACTTTTTTTGTTGTTCTTTGTCTAATTGCTTTAGGTGTAAGTTTAGGTTGTTTATTTGAGATTTTTCTTGTTTCTCAAGGTAGGATTGTATTTGTGTAAACTTCCCTCTTAGAACTGCTTTTGCTGCATCCCATAGGTTTTGGACCATCATGTTTTCACTGTCATTTGTCTCTAGGTACTTTTTGATTTCCTCTTTGAGCATTTAATCCATTAACATTTAAGGTAATTATCGAGATGTATGTTTCTATTAACATTTTCTTAATTGTTTTGGGTTTGTTATTGCAGGTCTTTTCCTTCTCTTGTGTTTCCTGCCTAGAGAAGTTCCTTTAGCATTTGTTGTAAAGCTGGTTTGGTGGTACTGAGTTCTTTTAGCTTTTGCTTGTCTGTAAAGGTTTTAATTTCTCCATCAAATCTGAATGAGACCCTTGCTGTGTAGAGTAGTCTTGGTTGTAGGTTTTTCCCTTTCATCACTTGTAAGTAAATCCTACCACATCTTTCTGGCTTACAGAGTTTCTGCTGAAAGGTCAGCTGTTAACCTTATGGGTATTCCGTTGTATGTTATTTGCTGCTTTTCCTTGCTGCTTTTTAATATTTTTTCGTTTTATTTAATTTTTGATAGGTTAATTTGTCTTGGCCTCTATGAGCTTCTAGGACTTGATTGACTATTTCCTTTCCCATGTTAGGGAAGTTTTCAACTATAGTCTCTTCAAATATTTTTTCAGTCCCTTTCTTTTTCTCTTCTTCTGGGACCCCTATAATTCGAATGTTGGTGCATTTAATGTTGTCCCAGAAGTCTCTGAGACTGTCCTCAATTCTTTCCATTCTTTTTTCTTTATTCTACTCTGCGGTAGTTATTTCCACTATTTTACCTTCCAGGTCACTTATCCATTCTTCGGCCTCAGTTATTCTGCTATTGATTCCTTCTAGAGAATTTTAAATTTCATTTATTGTGTTCATCGTTGGTTTTCTCTTTCGTTCTTCTAGGTCCTTGTTAATGTTTCTTGTATTTCCCCATTCTATTTTCAAAATTTTGGATCATCTTTACTGTCATAACTCTGAATTCTTTTTCAGGTAGACTGCCTTTTTCCTCTTCATTTGTTTGGTCTGGTGGGTTTTTACGTCGCTCCTTTTCTGCTGTATATTTCTCTGTCTTTTCATTTTGCTTAACTTCCTGTGTTTGGGGACTCCTTTTCGCAGACTGCAGGTTTGTAGTTCCCGTTGTTTTTGGTGTCTGCTCCCCATGTCTAAGGTTGGTTCAGTGGGTTGTGTAGGCTTCCTGGTGGAGGGGACTAGTGCCTGTATTCTGGTGGATGAGTCTGGATCTTGTCTTTCTGATGGACAGGACCACGTCTGGTTGTGTATTTTGGGGTGTCTGTGAACTTGTTATGATTTTAGGCAGCCTCTCTGCTAATGGGTGGAGTTATGTTCCTGTCTTGCTAGTTGTTTGGCATGGGGTGTCCAGCACCGGAACTTGCTGGTCATTGAGTGGAGCTGGGTCTTAGTGAAACACAGATCTCTGGGAGAGCTCTTGCCGATTGATATTACCTGGGGCCAGGAGGTCTCTGGTAGTCCAATGTCCCAAACTCGGCTTTCCCACCTCAGAGGGTCAGGCCTGACACCCGGCCGGAGCACCAAGACCCTGTCAGCCCAACAGCTCAGAAGAAAAGGGAGAAAAAAAAAGGAAAGAAAGAAAAATCAATAACTAAATAAAGTTATTATAATAAAAAATATTATTAAGCTAAAAAATTAAAAAAAGAAAGGAGCAACCAAACCAAAACAAATCCACCAATGATAACAAACGCTAAAAAGTATACTAAAAAAAACTTGAAAAAACGGACGGACAGAACCCTAGGACAAATGGTAAAAGCCAACCTATACAGACAAAAATCACACAAAGAAGCATATACATACACACTCACAAAAAGAAAAAATGGAAGAGAGCAACCAAATCAATAAACAAATCTACCAATGATAATAAGCTCTAAATACTAAACTAAGATAAACAGAAAACTAGAAGCAAATTAGATGCAGAAAGCAAACCCCAAGTCTACAGTTGCTTCCAAAGTCCACCTCCTCAATTTGGGATGATTCGTTGTCTATTCAGGTATTCCACAGATACTGGGTACATCATGTTGATTGTGGAGCTTTAATCCGCTGCTCCTGAGGCTGCTGGGAGAGATTTCCCTTCCTCTTCTTTGTTTGCACAGCTCCTGGGGTTCAGCTTTGGATTTGGCCCCACCTCTGCATGTAGTTCACCCACAGTCTTCTGTTCCCACCCAGACAGGATGAGGTTAAAGCAGCCGCTGACTTGGGGGCTCCGGCTCACTGAGGATGGGGGGAGGGAAGGGTATGGAATGCGGGGCGAGCCTGTGGCAGCAGAGGCCAACATAACATTGCACCAGCCTGAGGCGTGCCACGTGTTCTCCCAGGAAGTTGTCCCTGGATCACGGGACCCTGGCAGTGGCGGGCTGCACAGGCTCCTGGGAGTGGAGGTGTGGACAGTGACCTGTGCTTGCACACAGGCTTCTTGGTGGTGGCAGCAGCAGCCTTAGCGTTTCATGCCCGTCTCTGGTGTCCACACTGATAGCCACGGCTCGTGCCCATCTCTGGAGCTTGTTTAGGTGGTGCCCTGAATCCCCTCTCCTTGTGCACCAGGAAACAAAGAGGCAAGAAAAAGTCTCTTGTCTCTTTGGCAGTTCCAAACTTTTTCCCGGACTCCCTCCCGGCTAGCTGTGGTGCACTGGCCCCTTCAGGCTGTGTTAACACCGCCAACCCCGGTCCTCTCCCTGCGCTCCGACGGAAGCCCGAGTCTCAGCTTCCAGCCCCCACCTTCCCCAACAGGTGAGCAGACCAGCCTCTCGGGTTGGTGAGTGCCGGTCGGCACCGATCCTCTGTGCGGGAATCTCTCCGCTTTGCCCTCCGCACCCCTGTGGCTGCGCTCTCCCCCGCGGCTCCGAAGCTCCCCCCCCGCCACCCCCCGTCTCCACCAGTGAAGCAGCTTCCTAGAGTGCGGAAACTTTTCCTCCTTCACAGCTCCCTCCCAGAGGTGCAGGTCCCATCCCTATTCTTTTGTCTCTGTTTTTCCTTTTTTCTCTTGCCCTACCCAGGTACGTCAGGAGTTTTTTGCCTTTTGGAAAGTCTGGGGTATTCTGCCAGCGTTCAGTAGGTTTTCTGTAGGAGCTGTTCCACATGTAGATGTATTTTTGATGTATTTGTGGGGAGGAAGGTGATCTCCATGCCTTACTCCTCTGCCGTCTTGAAGGTCCCCCCTCTCATGTCTTTATGTGTAGCCAATATTTATTTTCCTAACCTTAAATCCATAAATTAAGCTGCCTACAAAAGAAATACATTTGGGCAGTTCCTGAGAGAGTCGGACTTAATAAGACCCAACTGATCTTATCTCCTCCCCAGCAAATCATTTTATTTTCTTATGTTTCCTATCTCAGAGAATGCCTACTCTACCCACCGTTACACAAGTTGGATAAGCCTCACCACTCAAAACTCCCTCTATTACATACACAGCCCGTCAATTATCGAATTCATTGATTCTGTCCTCTAATTATTTGTTAAATGCATTCACTTGTCTGCATACCACCTGCCATTTGTTCATTTGCATCACCATTACCATTTTTCACTTGGATTCCCACAGCCGTTTCATATTGTTCTTACTGCTGCTTTTCTTTTGTCTCACTATACACACACACACGCACACACACACACACACATATGTACACACACACACATACTTCTTAGTGGAGACATAATAAACGGTTCTAAAACACAAATATCTGCATTTTACTGTCTACCTAGAAGTATTTAAGAGCTTCTCTTACCCTCAGGAAAAAGTCTAAACATTTTAGCGTGCCATATATATAAGCGTTTCTTTATAAACTTACCCATGCTTGTCTTTCCAGTCTTTTATAGTCCACTATTACTTTGTGTTAAACGTGTAGATACCTTCTTACTACTCTCCAAATGTGTCATTCTTTTTCTTTCTGGTGACTACATGTGTTACTCTCTCTGCCAGTAACTCTTTCATTCTTTTATTTCTAGCAAAATTTCCTTCATCCTCAAGGCCCTCTGAAATACCAGTACACACATTGTGTTGGGCTCTCCCTCCTCTGTTTCCTCATATTCCCAAGATTATACCTATTTGTTTTGTAGAGTCAAAGTGCCATTTTATTTTCATGTTGTTTGTGGAGGGGAACATGGTCAGTGCTGTGGAGTCTGTGAGTCGCATGTAGAAGTATAGGTTAAGTAGTGCTGTGATGGCTGTAAGTGTGGGTAAAATAATATTACTGTTTTTTGTTATTTCTTGAATAATTATTCATTTAGGCATGAATCCTGCTAGTGCTGGGAGTCCCCCTATTGATAGTAGAGTAGCTAGGGTAAGGGTTGTGATAATAGGTGTTTTGCTTCATGTGTGTGACAGTGACAATGTAGTGGTGGCCAAGCTGTGAATGAATAATATGAATATAGTGTGAGGGTTATTATAATGTAGATTAGTAGGTGTAGAGTTGTTACAGTTGGGTTGTATAGTAAGACAGCTGTTATTCATCCTATGTGGGTGATTGTTGAGTAGGCCATGATTTTTTGGAGTTGGGTGTGATTTAACCCACCTCACTCTCCAATTAGGATGGACAGTATGGATACGGATAGTAGTAGGTTTAGGTTGATTGATGGCGAGATTTGATAAAGGACTGATAGAGGTGCAAGTTTTTGTCATGTCAACAGGATTAGGCCTGCTGTTAATGGGATGCCTTGTGTTACCTCAGGCACTCAGAAGTGAAAAGGGGATAGTCCTAGTTTTATGGCCAGGGGTACTGTTATTACTGTTGATACTGTTGGGTTGAATACTTTTGTAATGGTTCACTGGCCGGAATAGAGTAAGTTAATGATGACTGCTATTATAAGTAATATGGGTGCAGTGGCTTGTGTTAAGAAGTACTTAGTGGAGGCTTCTATGGCTTGTGGGTTAATGGCGATAATGGCTAGTATGTTTATTTCAAATCCAATTCCGGCTAACATCAGTTGGAGCTGGTTATTATAATCATAGTTCCTAAAATGACAGTTGTTAAAATAATGATAGAGATAATGGGGTTTATTAGTACGGGAAGGATATAAACCAACATTTTCGGGGTATGGGCCCGATAGCTTATTTAGCTGACCTTACTATAGAATGTGGTGTAATATGACAGCATGGAGAATTTTGAATTCTCAAGGGTAGGTTCAATTCCTAAAATTCTAGAAATAAGAGTGCTTGAACCTCTGTTATTTACGCTATCAATGTAACTCTTTTATCAGACATATTTCTTGTTTGTGGGGAGATGCTTGCCATTATGATGGGTAGTGGTATGTGTCATATGCACAGGGCTAGTGTTAAAGGCAGGAAATTTTTTCAGAGTATGTGTATTAACTGGTTATATTGGAATCGAGGGTAGGATCTCGAATTCATAGGAAGGATAATGTTAATAATAGTGTTTTGATGGTGAAGTTGATTGTATGTAGCTCTGGTGTCTGTGGGTTGTAAAATGCTCCTAGGAACAGGATTGTTGTGAACATATTTATTATAATGATGTTAGCATATTCTGCTAGAAAAAATATAGTGAAAGGGCCTGCTGCATATTCTGCATTAAAGCCGGATGGGAGTTCAGGCTCTCCTTCTTTCAGGTCGAATGGGGCTCGGCTAGTTTCTGCTAGGGTGGAAATCATATCGTGGCTAGTGGCCGTGATGGGAGATCAACCATAGTTGTTCTTGTGTTGTGGTGAGGGTCGATAGGGTGAAAGACCCATTTATTAAGAGCACAGATAAGAGAATAATTGCTAGTGTTACTTCGTATGAGATTGTTTGTGCTACAGCTCGTAGGGCCCTGATTAGTGCATGTTTTGAGTTGGAGGCTCATCGGATCATAAGATAGAGTGTACAGCTAAACTTGATATGGCTAGTATGAATAATACTCCTGGGCTTATATTAATGAGGGGATATGGCATGGGTGGGGGATTCATATTCTTAGGGCTAGAGTCAGAGCTAGGATTGGTGCAATAATAAATATGGAGGTGGAGGATGTAGCTGGTCGTAGTGGTTCTTTAGTGAATAGTTTGATTGCATTGGCAGTGGGTTGAAATAGACCATGTGGTCCTACAATATTTGGTCCTTTTCGGAGTTGTATGTAGCCCAGGATTTTTCCCTCTACTAATGTTAAAAATGCTATGGCTAAAAGAATAGGAATAACAAGCAATAGGATATTGATTATAAACATTTTGTTAGGGAGAGGGTTTGAATCTCTGAGTATAAAGGCTTAAGTTTTACACAATTACCGGGCTCTGCCACCCTAACTAAACCCTGATCTCGGGTAGTTATTTTGTGTTTGCTTATTATGTTGAGATTACATCATTAATTGTTTTGAAGGTGCTTGTTTAAAGTGGGCCTTATTTCTCTTGTCCTCTCGTACTGGAAGAAATACATAATAAATAGAAACTGACCTGGATTGCTCTGGTCTGAACTCAGATCACGTAGGACTTTAATCGTTAAACAGGCGAACCTTTAATAGCGGTTACACCATTGGGGTGTCCTGGTCCAGCATCAAGGTCGTAAACCCTATTGTCGATATGGACTCTAGAATAGTATTGCACTGTTATCCCTAGGGTAACTTGTTCCGTTGATTAGTTTTTGGATCAATAAGTGATATTATGCTCTGACTAGTGGGTCTAAGCTTTAATCATTTGGAGGTTTTTTTGTGCTTGGAGGTCACCCGAACCAAAATTGTCAATCCATGTGAAATTTTGTTATCCCTTGGTGGTTTAACTATGTTTTTTTAGATTGATTAATTGAAGCTCCATAGGGTCTTCTTGTCTTATTTTATCACCCCCCGCTTCATGGGGAGGTCAGTTTCACTGATTAAAAGTTAGAGATAGTAAGACCCTCATGTAGCCATTCATACAAGTCCTTATTTAGAGAACAATGATTATGCTACCTTTACACAGTCAGGATACCATGGCTGTTTATTACTTGTCACTGGGTAGGAGGTGCCTCTAATACTAGTGATGCTAGAGGTGATGCTTTTGGTAAACAGGTGGGATTTGTGTTTGCCGAATTCCTTTTACTTTTTAAATCTTTCCTTGGGTGCACAGCTGTGTTGGATTAACAGCATGTTTAATAAATAGTGTAGTGTTGGGTTATATTTATTTGGTTATATTTGGTTATATTTATTTACTGTTAATTATCAGTATATTATTTGCTGATGTAAACTTGTGCAAGGAGAAATACTTCCTGTTACTCATATTAACAGTATTGCTTCTATAATTTTATAGATTAGTCCAGTAATAAGACTAGGAGCTGATTTATTTAATATTGAAATTAAGATATATTTATTGTTGAACTTTGAATGCTTTAATTGGTGGCTGCTTTTAAGCCAACTATGGTGCTGTTTATTTTTATTCTCTAGTTAAGGCTGTACCCATTTCTAAAAAGCTGTACCTTTTTAGACTAACGTTTAAACATGCATTGAAACTTATAAGGGGTTCTTAGTATTATTTAACGTGGAAATGAAATTCTTTCCTGGACAACCAGCTATCACCAGGCTCGTTAGGCTTGTCACCTCTACTTATAAATCTTCTCACTCTTTTGCCACATAGATGAATTTGTTCTAGTAACTGTTCATAAGTAGCTTGTCTGGTTTCCGGTAGTTTAAGTTCTCTTTGTTAAAATTTTGCTAGTTAAATCATTATGCAGAAGGTACAAGGTGTAAGCTTTGCTTTTTGTTATTTTTAATGTTTCTTTCATCATTCCCTTAGGGTGCTTTCTCTGTGGCGCCATTAGTATTTAAATTTCTATCTCCAATACTTTAGATGTTAGGTGAATGTTTTATTTGATTGGTTTGTGCTAGTATGATGGGAGGGGTGTGGGCTAGATTTAGTTCAAGGCATTCATAAGCTATGAAATCTTCTAGGTGTAAACTAGGTGCTTTATTTAAGGTATGCTTTGGTTTTTCCAAGCACATCTTCCAGTATGCTTGCCTGTTGTGACTTATCTCCTCTCATATAATTGACTAGCATTGGTTAATAAGTTATGGTTTTGTCATAATACTTGAGGAGGGTGACCGGCGGTGTTTTGTATTCTTCACAGCAGTGTTTTGCATGCTTTATAGTGATGCTGTTGCATTTTACTTGTTTGTAGCTCTTATCTCCTGTAAAGTTTTTGAGGGCGGGGAATACTATGTAACATTCTAATCACACCAACTAGTATTGAGCAAAACCATAATAAGGGTAAGTCAAATGCCTTTTATAAAGACAAGTTGAAGAAAGAAAAGGAGTTCCCTAACAAAATATTATGTCCAATAAATATTTAAATGGTTTTGTAATATCCACTGAGTGTGGAGCTAAAGCTTTAAGCTTTAAGCCTAGTGTATATTTTTTCATATTTTTCTTGTCAAAATGACTTTAGCTTATGCAAGCTACACTATTACACTTTGATAATATTCCCCAAGAAACTACATTTTTTGGATTGGGTGTGTCATCATCTGTATATGATTAATACATTTTTAGATCAACTAGAACTTTATAAAAATATATAAACTGTATGAATGCTATTTTTTAGATTTCATTTTAAATTAAACAATATAGTAGATTAAACATAAATTATGGAATTTTAATATAAAATATGTAAAATATATAATGAAAAACATGTATTTTTAGATTAAGAAAATAAAATATTAAAGCAAATCAAAGAATGTTTGGTCTGAGAGAACCAATGATACTTCTTATATCTATTTTCCAAGCAAAATTTTAAATACTTGAAACACAAATAATCTACGTTGAAAATAATTTTATCACGAGGTAAACATAAGTATCAACATACATTTAAGTATTTCTCTAGAAGCTCCAACTTAACATTCTAAAATTGAATTTGACTTCTCCTTCATTTTCCAAGGCTTTTTTCTTCCTGTGTTATTTCACTGAAACCATCTGCAATTTATACAAACCAGAAACCTGACCTTCACAAATTATTTCTACTTTACCTTTACACTGACAACCTAATAGTTAGCCGGACATTTTGATTCTATGTCCTCCTCAATGAATTCACAACATGGAATATCCTTTAACATTACTTTATCACTGCCAACATTATATGTTTGACTTGTATATATTTTAAAATATTAAGTATAGTAGGCCCCTTTTAGGCCTGTTTCAGGTTTGATGGTAAAGGAGAAAGCAGAATACAGAAGTTGGGCAGTATGTATCAGTAGACCAGGAACAAATAAACACTAGATGGCCTGGTGGTAGACAGTACAGCTTGCTAGTTTATCTGAACTTCTCTCTCGATTTCTCCCTGCATACACCTGAACTGACCAACAAATACGATACCTTTCATTTTGAGGGGCTAAGGAGCATTTGAGAGCTGTACCAACTTACTTGTATCTTAATCTGGTCTTTGAATTGTTTGTTTGCTGTTCAGTGGGAAATTTAGGAGAAATCAGTCTCAGCTCTGGTCATTGTTTTGGGTAATCTTGCATCTAGTTGATACTTTTGCAGTCTTCCCTACTCAACAAGTCAGTTTGGAATACATAAATCCAAATTATTACTTAAAGCTCTGAATTGTTTCTTTGTATTTCACCTACATCATTACTATACATGTGGCAAAAATTTGACTGGAGAATTCTTAAAATAGTAGTCTAGAATTAAGATTAAAATTTTTGGAGCTTCCCTGGTGGTGCAGTGGTTAGGAATCTGCCTTCCAGTGCAGGGGGCACGGGTTCGAGCCCTGGTCCCCCAAAGATCCCACATGCCATGGAGCAACTAAGCCCTTGCGTCACAACTACTGAGCCTGCGCTCTAGAACCCATGAGGCACAACTACTGAGCACAGCCCATGTGCTGCAACTACTGAAGCCCACGTGCCAAGAGCCCGTGCTCCACAACAAGAGAAGCCACCACAATGAGAAGCCCGCGCACCACAACAAAGAGCAGCCCCCATTCGCTGCAACTAGAGAAAGCCCATGCACAGCAACGAAGACCCAATGCACCACAACACAGCCCCCATTCGCTGCAACTAGAGAAAGCCCATGCACAGCAACGAAGACCCAATGCAGCCAAAAATAAATAAATAAAATAAAATAGGTAAAACATTAAATAAATAAATATTTTTGAAATAATGCAGAAAAATGTAAAAAGAAATAGTATGTGTCAGCTTTATTAATACCGAAGCATTGATCATTAATTGATTAAATGCAGCCATTTACCAGCATTGACTTCACCGTTTACTTCTGACTCTTTTTAAACTTTAAACAAATGGAAACGTATAGAATGTGTTCTTCTGTGTTTGGCTTTTATCACTTAACATTAGATTCATGGGATTTATTCATTGGTGTATACAGCAGTTTCTAGTTTATTTTCATTCTCTGCAGTACTATTAACAATTATGTGAACATAACCCATTTTATTTAGCCATTCTACTGTTGAACATTTATTTTGTTTACTTGTTTTTTCCTAGATATCGACTATAATCATAATGTTAATATGAACATACTAGTATATATAGTACATATCTCTTGGTGAGTACTGTACACGTTTTGATGGGAGTATATATACGAAACAGAATTCTGGGTCACAGAGCATGGTATGTTCAACCTTGGTAAATAGTACCAAGATACTTTGTAAAGAAGCATGCTCTTTCACATTCACAGCCTATAAAGGCACCATTGCTCCACATTCTCTATGTTTAATGTTTTTAATTGAAGTATAATTGATTTATAATGTGTTAGTTTCAGGTGTACAGCATAGTGATTCAGTTATACATATAAATATATTCTTTTTCAGATTCTTTTCCATTATAGGTTATTACAAGATATTGAATATAGTTCCCTGTGCTATACAGTGGGTCCTTGTTTATCTATTTTATATATAGTAGTTTCTATCTGCTAATCCCAAACTCCTAACTTATCCCTCCTTCCCGCCCCCTTCCCCTTTGGTAACCATAAGTTTATTTTCTGTGTCTGTGAGTCTCTTTCTATTTTGTATAAGTTCATTTGTATCATTTTTTAGATTTCACATATAAGTGATATCACATGATATTTGTCTTTGACTTAACTTCACTTAGTAAGGTAATCTCTAGGTCCATCCATGTTGCTGCCAATGGCATTATTTCATTCTTTTTTGTGGCTGAGTAATATTCCATTGTATATAAGTACCACATCTTCTTTATCTGTTCATCTGTTGATGGACATTTAAGTTGCTTCCGTGTCTTGGCTGTTGTAAATAGTGCTACTATGAAATTTTAACCATCTGGTGAGTGTGTAGTGGTATCAATTTTACGTTTATATATATATATATATATATATATATATATATCTCTGATGGTTAATTGGATTGAAAATCTTTTCATGTACCTGTTAGCCATTTGCATATTCTCTTTTGTCAAGTGTTGTACAAGTCCTAATTTTCTGTTTATTGACTGTTCTATCTTTTCTGTGCTGATTTGTACAAGGTCTTTATATATTTACAAACCTTTGGTTAGTTATATGCATCATATCACTTTTCCCCCAAATCCCTGTCAGTCACAGATCTTTTTGCCATTACCATAGTTTTGCTTTTTCCAGAATGCTGTGTAATTGCAGTCATACAATATGTATTCTTTTCAGACTTGCATCTTTCACTTAGCGATATGAATTTAAGATACAACCATGTCTTTCATTATTGATAGCTTATTTCTTTTTGTCACTGAGTAATATTCCATAGTATGAACATGTCACTTGTTGAAGAGCATGTTGGTTTCTTCAGCTTTTTGGTGATTGTAAGTAAAACACATGCAGGTTTTTTGTGGGCATAAGTTTTCTAATGATTTGGGTAAATACTGAGGAGTGTGATTGCTAGGTTGTATTGGAAGACTGTTTAGCTTGGTAAGAAACTGCCAGATTTTCTTCCAAAGTGGCTCCTAGCATTTTGCAATTTTACCAGTAATGAACGAGATTTCCTATTGCTCCACACCTGAACCAGCAATTGTTATTTTCAGGTTTTTTTATAAATTAAATCATTCTAATAAGTGTGTAGAAATATTTGTTAGATATACATTTTTAAATATTTTCTTGCATACCGTAAACTCTAAATTACTTTTTAACACTTCTATTCCGTGTGATTTTTTTTTAATAAATTTATTTTTTAATTTATTTTTGGCTGTGTTGTGTCTTCATTGCTGTGTGCAGGCTTCCTCTAGTTGCAGAGAGCGGGGGCGACTCTTCATTGAAGTCCATGGGCTTCTCACTGTGGTTGCTTCTCGTTGCAGAGCACAGGTTCTAGGCGAATGGGCTCAGTAGTTGTGGCTTGCAGGCTCTAGAGCACAGGCTCAATAGTTGTGGCACACGGGCTTAGTTGCTCCATGGCATGTGGGATCTTCCCAGACCAGGGCTCAAACCCATGTACCCTGCATTGGCAAGTGGATTCTTAACCACTGCACCACCAGGGAAGTCCCCTCCATGTGTTCTTAGTATCTATTTTTATTTATGTTATTCTGAAAATAAACATGAGATTTCTGGATCTGTAGTCAGACTCATTATCACTTGCCATAATAATCTTATTAGTTCCTGTGCTCATTTTGTCCGTTTTGTACAACCCAGTGAGAACTGGTTGCTTAATACAGCACATGCCAAAAGGAGTTTCTGATACTTCCTATCAGGGATCCCGAAAATATGAATCTGGGAATTTATATAGAAATTTCTATGTATACATATTGTCACCTCTCCTCAAGAGAGTGAGAGAAGTCTATTTCCCTAATGTAAAGGAATCTTCTCCAGGAGAAAAAGCAGAGTCCCTAGTTTACAACTTGTTGCAATGCAAATGAATGACTCTGGGGTTTATCCCCCTTTGAAATGTAAACACATACCTGTGAGGAGATAATCTTTGTATACCTCTAGGGGGTCTCTGTGTAATCCCCCTTTAACTTCCTAGGCTTGTCTCTGAAACCAGATATCAGATTTCTTTGCCTGGAACATAACACCCTACCTCTGCAGAAACATGACAATATTCATACTGCATTTTTCTATTATTAGCTCAATTTTGCGTTTTTCTTTGTACAATTATATCATCTGAGAATTTTTACAATTCTGTTCCATTAACATATCTGTATCTCTTAAGTCTTTTTCTTGCCTTAGAGGACTGGCTTGGAAATTTAGTACAGTGTGGAATATAATCAGTGATACCAAGCCATTCTTGGTTTATTACATTTTCAGAAGAAAAGGCTTCAACTTTGCACAATTAAGTAGTATGGTGTTAGAGGTGATTTCTTTTGTAGAAACCATTTCCTTCTATTTCTAGTTTGCTATGACTTTTTAACATATACAGATGTTAAATATTATCAAATGCTTCCTCCATGTATCAAATGACCTTATACTTTTTGCTTTTATTTGGATCAGTTTGTACTGATTAACTTTTCAAAGGTGAAATAAATTTTAGACTGAGCAAGCATTGTTATAACTTTATTTGAATAATGCTAGATATAATTTGATAATATTTTGTTTAGAAATATTCATCTATGTTAATGAGAATAATTGTCCTGTAATTTTTCATTTTTTATAAAGTCCTTGACAGTGTTTGGATACAAAGTTATGCTGAATGCATACAACACTGTTGGAAATGGCCTCTTCTTTTATATTCCTGGAAGAGTTAATAGCATTTTAAAAATAGTAGAAATCCCCAGCAAAATTAGGTGGCTTTGGAAATTTCTGTTAATAAATTATAATTAGGATTTTAATTACTTAAATGGATAAGGGATATTTTGATTTAATATTTCTTATTTTTTTGGCGGTACGCGGGCCTCTCACTGCCGTGGCCTCTCCCGTAGCGGAGCACAGGCTCCGGACGTGCAGGCCCAGCGGCCATGGCTCATGGGCCCAGCCGCTCCGTGGCATGTGGGATCCTCCCGGACCGGGGCACGAACCTGTGTCCCCTGCATCGGCAGGTGGACTCTCAACCACTGCGCCACCAGGGAAGCCCTGATTTAATACTTCTTTAATATCAGTTTTGCAATTCATTTTTCTAGAAATCTATGTATTTCATCAAAATGATAAAATATTTATTGTTATAAATTTATTTAATAATACAATCATATATAGATCTAATATCTGTAAGATTCATAGTGGTTTGCAATTTATTACTTTTTTTATAATTATATATGTATGCTTTTCCTCATTTCTTCATGATAACTTCTATGTTTTTATAAAGTATATTTTTGGTTAGTATCATCTTAGAATTGTCATTCTCACTAGTCATTCAAAGAGGCAAATTTGCAATTTTTTCTATTTGTTTTCTATTTTATTGTCTGCTATTACAACATTTATTAAATTCTTCAGAATTTTTCTGGGTTTCATTTTGCTCCCTTTTTAATTGATATTTAATTGATATTTGGTCTTTTTCAGTATAGTTTCCTTCTCATTATTTAGTAGTGAGAGTTTTTTAGATATTTCAGATAAAACCCTTTTGTTAGAGATAAGTATTGAAAATATTTTCTAATAGGTTTTGGCTTGCTTTTTAATTTTCTTAACAACATCTTTTTTGTATTTAAGTGAGGTTTATTGAGATAGAAATAGCATGTGATAACATTAAACCTTTTATGCCTAGAGCTTGTTGAGTTTCAACAAACGCACACAGTCATTTTTCAAGAATGAACTAGCACCACCATCAAGAATTAGAGTATTGGGACTTCCCTGGTGGCTCAGTGGTTAAGAATCTGCCTGCTAGTGCAGGGGACATGGGTTTGATCCCTGGTCTGGGAAGATCACACATGCCATGGAGCAACTAAGCCTGTGTGCCACAACTACTGAGCCTGCACTCTAGAGCCTGAGAGCCACAACTACTGAGCCTGTTTGCCTAGATCCCGTGCTCTGCAACAAGAGAAACCACCACAATGAGAAGCCCACACACCGCAACGAAGAGTAACCCCTGCTCACCGCAACTAAAGAAAGCTCACGCGGAGTGACAAAGACCCAATGCAGCCAAAAATAAAAAAAAATTAAAAAGAAGAAAAGAATTAGAGTATTGCCAGTGCCTCAGGAAGTTGCCTAATGTCCCTTTGTCCCCTCCAACACCTCAGCCTTGATCTCTTGCCCTGTAATTTTCCCTTTTTCAGAATGTCAGTATTTGAAATTATACTTTATGTAGCCATTTATTCTCTAGACTTTTTCATTTAATATAAAGATTACAATAGTATTTATTCATGTTCTTCCATTTATTACCACTTCATTCTCTTATTGATGAGAAATATTCCCATGTTTTGACTTACCACAAATTGTTCTTCCATTCTCCACTTGATGGACATTAAGAGTTGTTTCTGGTTTGAGACTGTTATGAATAAAGCTGCTTTCAGATGGTTTGTTGAAATGACATTTCTCTTTGAATTTTATCTTGCCAGCTATATTAAAAATTAATTGGCCATATATATATAGAGAGAGAGAGAGATTTCTGAATTGTCTTTTTTTTTTCTATTGTTATATATATGTCTATAATTACGCCAATACAACAAATTTCTTGATTGCCTTAAGGATATGGTAAGATTTGAATTAAATAGGGTGAGTCCTCCAAATTTAGTCTCATTTCTTTCAATTGTTTTGGGTATGTTTGGTCCTTTGCTTGCTCATGTAAATTTTTCAGTGTTTCCAAAAATGCCTACTGGGTCTTTGATTGGCATTGTATTGAGTCAACAGATCATTTGGAGACAGTTGACATCTAACTATATTAAATATTCTGATCCATTCATATATTTCTCCATTTATTTAGGTCTTTAATTTTTTCAGCAATGCTATGCTTTGTAGCTTTTGTCCTACAAATCTTCCAAATATTTTGTTTGATTTACCCACAACATTTCATGTTTTTATGCTGTGGCAAATGGTATATTTTAAATTTTAATTTCCAGTTATTTCTTATTATTTTATAAAAATATAGCTGATTTTGCTTATTGGCCTTGTGCTCTGTTACTTTAATAAATGCACTTCTTAGTTCCTAACAGCATTTTAATAAATTCTTTAGAGTTTTCTGTGTTGACGATTATGTAATTTGCAAATAGATTTTGGTTTTCCTTTTCAATCTGCATAGATTGTATTTGTTCTTTCTTATTGCACTGGTTAGGGACTCCAACAATGTTTAATAGCCATCGTCATTCATTAAATTTTCTTGATTTAGGAAAGCTTTCTTTCTCTCTTTCATTATTAGACATGATGTTAGCTGTAAGATATTTTTAAATGCCTGTTCTCAGTTTGAAGAGGTTTCCTTCTACTTCTAGTCTATTGAGATAATGTCAAATGTTATATATGAAAAAATGTGGAGGTAATATATGATTTTTTTTTTTTTTGGCCAATATAGTTTACATATCTCTCTGGAAGGCAGTGGACGAGGGATACTATTAAATTGGATCATCATAATCAATTCAAAATACTGGATTAGAATGATCTGCTACTGAGCTTGAGTCACTAAATAGTCTGCTTAATATTCTTCAAGAGGTATAATCCTGAATGCTTGGGTTATTCACTAGGGCCTTCAAGGTTAGCACACTTGAAATCTATTTTTATTCTGGAAATTTTCATTAGAAAAAAAAACCAAAAACTTTTCTGCTTCTTAACTCTTGATTGGGGTCATCAAATGGCCCAAGGAGAAATACAGTGCCAGATACCTTGATCACCTTTTTAGTTTCCCTTCTTCCTTAGGTTTTTAAACCTTTTATAAATCCTAATTACCTTATTAGCTCTGTGATGCTTTCAAGTAGATGAAAATATTTTGTCCTGGTTTTATAGTTAATATCAGCAAGAGGGGTTGATCTGAATCAGCCTAGTCTGTAATTACTAGAAAAAGAACCTGAAAATACTTTGAAAACAGAAAAAAGACATCTCTATGATTAATGCAGAAATTATTTATATTTTATTCAAATATCACTGTTAGGATATTCTGGCTACAGTATTCTAACTACAATAGCAGTCTGCAAGATACAGCTTCAGTTATTAACTTTCAATAGTAATTTTTTAGAACAACTGAAATATATAACATACTTATACACCAAATGTTTGATATTTATTTTGCATTGAAATTTATATTATTGATATTATATAATGAAAAGATGTACATAGTGATATTGTGTAATGAAAAGCAGATAAGTAAATAATAAATGAGAAATGTAATTTTAAGTCATTTTGATACCACTGAAAGGATGAGAAAAGTTATGCAAATCAACTAATAAGATAACAACAGCTTACTTTGGCTTATCTGCCATTACTTTCCTAAGGCTTTTGGAACAAATGATCACAAACTTGGTGGCTTACAACAACAGAAATGTACTCTCTCTCTCAGTTCCGGGGGCCTCTTGTCCAACATCACTGTCTCTGGGCCAAGATCAAGGTATCAGCCCAGCCACACTCCCTCTCTACAGGCTCTGGGGAGAGTCCTTTCCTTGCTTATTCCAGCATGTGGTCAGTCCTTTACTTGTGGCCACAGCACTCCAGTCTCTTCCTCTGTGAACGAATTGCCTTTATATGTGTCAAATGATCTCCCTCTGCCTTTCTCTTAAAAGGATACATGTGATTGTATTTAGGGACCACCCAGATAATCCAAGACAGTCTCTCCATCTAAAGATCTTTATCTTGATTGCATCTGTAATGTCCTTTTTTGTTATGTAAGGTCACATTCACAGGTTCCAGGAATTAGGAAATGGATATCTTTTGGAGGCCATTATTCAGCATATCACACTTCTCAACGCTGCCAAAATCAGGAAGAAAGATTTACAATAATGATGTTTCACACACTGATTTTATACCACTGTTTTAATAATGTGCCATGGCATTGATTTATTTCATTGTTTCTATGCTGGAAATTATGAGAGAAAGTAGAAGTGGAAAGATGACATACATTGATGATATATAATCAGACTTTATATATGAAAACATATGACTACATTTTGAAAAACATTTAAAATGTTCATAGGAAATATTTACTGTAGACCTATGATTGTAAATAATTTCCATTTAAAATCAACCTCCTTAGACTTATCTGGAGGACTAGATTTTCATTATCTCTCTTGTCAAGCATTACGTTATCACTGAAATTTAAGAAATAGCAGAAGCCATTCAGTTCAACACTGAAGTTCCAAATATTTCTCAGTTGTTCTGGTTTAGATTATTCTAATTTTTACACTTAATCTTGGAGTCATTTCTATTTTCCTCTAATCATTTTATTAGTTTTATAAAATTTTATAAATTTTATAAAATTTTATTTTGTTTTATAAAATTGAGACATATTTCAAATACCATAGGAAAATGCAGAAAACAACAGAACTTCATGTGTTACTTAAAACACTTAGTTTTGCGATCTTGAGTCTGATAATATGGTTCTCTCTCTTAATTACTGAGTATATACTGGAGAGGTCCAGAGAGGTGTAGGAGTCCAGTTAGGAAGGGTTTACAGTAATTCAGGCAAGGGATAACTAAAATTCAGAAGAGAAAAGTGTTGATTTATGTGCAAAGAATGCACTAAAGTAATATTTATTAAATGACTCTGACAATACTTTATAATGGATTGCTTATGGGGGATTTGGTGGTGTACTTGCCTGAGAAAGAAAACTCTGGAAAAGTGTAGGATTTTAAATGATGTGAGAAGAGATTATGATTTTATAAGGAGCATGTCAAAATTAGTCTTTTGTTGGGATATCTATGGGGTGATATCAAATAGGTAGTCAGAAATATAAGTTTGGGTTACAGAGGAGAGGTTTTCTATAGAGATCTAAATTTGATAGACAGAATACCTGAGTTTGAAGCCTGGCTTCATCCCTTACTATATGTAAAGTCTTGGACAAATTATTTAGGTTCTTTGAGTGTAAATTTCCTTTTTACAATGACAGATAATACATGACAGATAATAAATACCTACTTCAGATATTTACCATAAAAATAATACTTAGCAAATAGAAGAAGAGCTGTCTTAGAGTTAAAATGCAGTAAATGTTAGTTCTTAATATGTCGTGATGATAACAGTGCATTATGGAATGCACATTTCACTTTCACTAAAAAAGAAAATTCCTGTCAAAATGAGCAGTAACTATTTAACTATTTAAGTTCCCATGAAATAAACAAAGTATTAATCTTTTCAAATTGTATCAATCATATTGATATGATATCAACTACATATCAATATATTAGCTACTCTGTTATTATTTATGAGACATTTCTGAATCACTAGCAAGGCAGTTTTTTTGTTAAATGTATAGTTATATGTAGTTATAAAATGTATTTTGTACATTATATTATTCTACAGTTTACTTAACCCTTTTTAAAATTTCTTTTTTTACTGATATAGAGGCACTTTTTTATTTAGCTCTCAATTGTTTCTTATATGTACATAAATATATATATAATTTTAGCATTATACAAATATTTAGTGCTGGTTTCTAGTAGATAATGTTTATCAAGCTAAAGAAATTCTGTCTTATTGACTTCTTCAAGAGAATATTTTGACTTCTTTTTTTATAACTTACTATTACTGATTTATTATAAAGGATGCAAATGAACAGCCAGAGGAAGAGTTACATAGGGTAAGATTGGACAGGTTGCAAGCAGCTTCTGTCCCCATGGAATTTGGGGTATGCCATCTTCCCTGGCACATCAATGTGAGAATATTTTTACTTTAAAATGATGTACAATTGATTTATTTCTCTATTTCATTTGGATTTGAAAACATATAAAATATTTTAGTAAATAGTAAAAATTGGTAAGTTGTCAGACTGTATTCAGTTAGTGAAAAGAAGTTGAAGAAAAATGTAATGCCATATAGCAGGTCATTGAGGACTATTACAATTAATTAAACAAACTGGAGTGTTTGGATTTCATCTCCATCTCAAACAGTAGAATCGTCACTTACAGTTTCTCTCTGAAAAGTTAAGGAAGCTCTATAAATAAATAAATAAAACTACTAGCAAATAGTATTTTTCTCTTCTGTGCTCCATGGTGTATTCAGTTATTACATAAGATCAACAAGTACTCAGTTACATACCCTGCCAAAGGAGGTAGAGTACTTAAGTTTAAAATAATGAAATTTACACAAGAATATTTATTGTAAATATGTTATACACCTAGCCCCTCTATGGCACCAGAGGGAAAGCTACTTATGCATATTTCTAAACGTCAAAAAATACATTAATTTATTAAGGTCATGGAATTTAAAACTGTCTAAAAATTGAGCTTTATATTTTTTCTAATATTTTCACGTTATGGCAAATACATATAAATAAATATTATGATTATATATGATAGCAAAATTTTACTTTACCATTATCAATTGTTGTTGAAATTTGTTTGCAGATTTTGGTTTATTTCAGCACAGTTGTCAACACTACTGTCCTTTTTAAACCAATTTGAAATAGTTAACAATGTAACTTTAGGGCTTCCCTGGTGACGCAGTGGTTGAGAGTCCGCCTGCCAATGCAGGGGACATGGGTTCGTGCCCTGGTCCGGGAAGATCCCACATGCTGCGGAGCGGCTGGGCCCATGAGCCATGGCCGCTGAGCCTGTGCGTCCGGAGCCTGTGCTCCGCAACGGGAGAGGCAACAGCAGTGAGAGGCCCGCGTACCAAAAAAAAAAAAGTAACTTTAGAAATAGTAGTGATAATATGACCTTTATTTTATTATTGTGCAAAGATCTATCCTTTACTAATTTTATGTGTAGCATATAAAGTGGTATTTGTGCAACACAAAATAAATAGCTTTTGCACTTAGAGATCTTTAGCTAAGTAACAAAAACTCTAAACGCAATTCAGAACTAATCTAAAACCAATAAAATAAATCTGCAGCCCATTCCAGGTAACGTTCTTTCGACAGTCACTTAGTAACTTGTGAATAAGCTAAAACCAGTGTCGCTCATTAAAGACATGAATAAACAATGGCTTAAACAGTCCTAACACACATTAAAGCTCCAACTGAAGGTAGGAAAGGATTGGACAAATTAAATTTTAATTGACTAGGGATCACTTATGTCCTTAAGGACTTAGACCTTTAACTCTTCAGTTGTAGAACTACCTGAGCCCACTTGTTTTTTCCTATTTTGCCAAGGAACTTACTGTTCTCGGAAAATGAACTTTACAATATTTAAGACTATTGTTGATATTTGTGTCAGTCATATGTAAAAATCTAATTTATTTTCAAGAATGATATTCTAAATATCCATGAAGCAATAATTTTCTTCATATTTATTTTGTATGCAAATTTAAATATAACTAAGTTATATCAAGAAATAAATTAATGCAGTGGCATATTGTGTAGATCATCAGCATGATGATAAGTCACTTGGCCAGACCATTTTTAAGATCATTATAAATGCAAAGAGCTTTGCCTGCCAATACCAGTGAAACTGTATGTTACTGGTCTAAGTTTAGTTTTAGATTCCTGGAATGCAACATCTTCAAATGGGACAATAAATAGGCATATACCTATTAGAGTACACATAAATTAAATTTTATTTGTCCTTAGAGATAACTACTTTAAAAAGACATTATTATTTGAATAATAATGAATTCAAATAATATGAATATTTAAAATATGAATATTTTAATCCCTATTACTGTGATGTTGTTAATGAAGTAGACTCTTCATAAATTTTCAGAGTTAAATTAAGAATACTCAGTTTCAGAGTTAAGACTACTCCTCGATTCTCAGCATGTTGTCTTTGGTAGGCCATCACATATCTTACTTATTAGTTCTTTCATGATAACACCCAGGTTGGCTATACTTCTCTCCTCATTAAGAACAACGCATAATGAACATCCTTGAATATGTACTCCTACAAATGTTTGTGATAATTTCTTTGAGATGTATATTCAACAGTGGGTTGTTTGGTTCATGGGTCATAGAGATATTTATGTAATACAGATATTACATAAATAAATACAGATATTTATTTCCACTAAATACTGTTTTCCGTAAAACACCAAATAGGTTGTACTACTACCTATAATGCATAAAAACTCTTCTTTTCTCACATTCTTAGTAACACAGTTTAATATTTTTAGTTCTGTCATCTTATGGGCTTAATGACTGTAGTCATATCTAATCTCATAGAATTCTAATATTTTAAAATACCTAGTATGCACAGTTGTCTGTACGTTTCTGTTTCAGAGTTTGTTTATCTGTATATACTCCAGTGTGAAGCATAGAATACATTTGAAGAGTTCCTTAAAAATGAAGTGAGAATTTTGATTGGGATCTTAGTGAATTGGTAGATTTTGGGGGAGAATTTAATAATCTTTTTTTTGTTATATCTTTCTGTTGATAGGTGTGGGATATTTCTCTGTCCAAATACTATTTTATGTCATTATATGCATAAAGACCATGTGCATTCTTCTAGTTTGATTCCTGTATATTTTATAGTTTAAGCCACTGCCTTGAACTGTAATTTTTCTGTAGTTCAGTCTGTGCTTGTTCTTAATTTTTTAACATGTATATTTGTATCTGGCAATCATGTTGAATTCAGTTAATTCTGATAACTTGTCTGTCAGAAATGCCATAGAAATGTCTTAGCATTTCCATGTTGATGGTTATATTATTTACCAATATTGGTATTTTGATTCCTTCTCTTCTAATTCCTTTGTCTTTTACTTACTTTATGGCACTATCTAGGGCATGCAATCGTGTTTTTTCCAAGCCTTTTCTCTTGAAATGATAAGGTTTTGCAGAAAAAGATTATGCAGTCTTCTGTATAGAAAAAAGAAATGCACAAACACATGCAAGCACAAAATGATAGCTGATATTAGCAATTTTTAATATATATAAATTCAGATAATTCCTCTATTTTCAATAAGTGATAGCACCTCATGCATTATTGTTTATCTTTCTCTTTTTGTCTACCCACCATTCCCACTTCAGAGGTATCTGTTATCGTCCAGTTTCTGACACTTTTTGAACTTCTTCCAAGTGCATCAGTTTACTTCTGGGCTTCCTGCATTGATAGTTACAATTTTAGGTTTAATTGAAACACTTAGACATTTTCTATTTACGTCTCTGCTTGTAATTTCAAAATAAATTTACTGTCCTCTATCTCATCGTTTTTGGCCTTGAAGGTAAAAACAAATAATGGATTTTATTGTCATTTAATGATTCATAATAAATAGATGTAACTTGTTTTCAACTCACCATTTAGAATAGAAATCTATGGTCCTGGGTTTTCTTACATGACCAGCATTAGTAATTAAGCAGGCAAATGATCACAGAGATACCACATATCACCTATTGAAATCATGATACATGCTTAAAATGGGGATTACATACACTTACAGGGTAGTTATTTTAAATATATAATAAAATGCAAACTAGGGATTCAGAGTATTATTTATTCCTGGATTATCAAGACCCTATATTCCTAGCATAGAGCTTTAGAGGGAAGCTCAGTATCCTCCAAATTCTGATTAAAATACTCAAAAATTATTAATTTTATAAATAATGTCAGAAGAGGATTACAAAAACTCAAAATATAAAGCAAATGTATAGTTATACATATACACATAATGTGTTTATGTATGTTTATGTATTTATTTTTATGTACTTTATATATCAAACATTAAAAATGAAGAAGTAAAGCAGAAAGATAACTGATCATGTGATAGTACCTGGATCGAAGAGTGATATATAATTTCGATGGGCCATTTGTGTTTACTACTACTAATTGATATATAACATGCCTTCTTTGATGCCTTTAATAACCAGTGTTTTAATGCTGGGTTTAATCTAATGTAATATTCTTTTGCAATAAATGCATCCTCTTGTATACTGCTATTTTGAAAAAAATTAGGAAATGAATATCATTTCCTAATTTTCCTTAAATTTTCATTTCTTTGAGAACTCTTCCATAAATCTTAATTCTCCACCTGGTATATCAACTGAGATTTTTTTAATTTTTTAATGTTTCCATTTAGTAGTGCCTCTATATCATGTCTTTGCAATTGAGTATTATTGTTTATATTTGGACTGACTCACGTGTTTTCGTTGCTTATTAGAAGTGCCCAGTCTTGCCTGAAATTTATTTAAATTGGAATTATTCTGTTTTCTGGGAATAGCTGTGGTGTTTATTTTTTTCTCTTTTGTTTGGAAGATTTTATTTATGTCATTTTTCCCTGTGACTTCCCATATACTTTTCTAGAAAAAAATGCACAAAAACAAAGAGAGGAAGTCCTCTGTTGTTTACTTAGAGACTCTGAAGCTAATTTACAATACTAGTACCAGTAATTTGAACACTAAAAAAAAACAGTACCCAGTGGGCACATGTGCCTGGGGAGGGTGGCGTTGGGGTGTGTCCTGGGAGGAGCCTGGGGGCCGGGCGCACCCAAGCTGCCAGCCTGGGGTCCGGGAAGCTTTCTTGAAATAATCAAAAATAAATGATCTTGCCTGCGGGAAAAAAAATAACAGCAGCAGTACTATTATATATTTTTAAACTAGCATGTAGCTTTTTAACATGAAGATGATATTACATATTATTGGCATATTATTGGCAACTCATGTCATTAGTAGGTATTGGTCTCTCAAGTAAACAGTTCAACGTTTGAATTGTCTTCAATGCAGAGTATCATAGTTAAGTACTATCATTAATAAGGATTTGGACATTAAAAGTATCTATCACAGAGAACAGCTCTCTCAATTATATTTCTCTTATGTTTTTAATGGAGATCTTCTTCCTAAAATGGAAGTAGGTACCCAGGTTTATTTAATTTATTTTCTACATATAACAAGATAGTTCTTTTTCAAAATCAGATTACAGTGTGTTCCCAGAATATAGTGGCCATGGTTTAGATTTGTCATTAAAGTGACTGAATCAAAGTTGACTTTATAAGAAAAATACAATGATTTTAATGTTTCTGTTGGAGACAAACTTAGCGTTTGAATGTCACTAATATTGCCTGTAATATACTAAGTAATGTCATAGAAGAAAACACTTACTTGAAATAATCTCTACATGGAAGCTTTTGGAAGAATGGCCTTTCCTCCTAAAACTTAATTAACAGCAGCAAAAAAACAATAAAGTCATTGGAAAACAATAGGAATTTGTAGTTTATATCCTGACTCTTCAATTTACTTGTATTGGTTTAGTGATGTACTTTTCCTATACGATAAGGATTTGTTAATAATTCAAAAATATTTTATCAGTAAAATTTTCTGATGTGTTGTGATACGTTTTAAGGTATGTTACTATATTCACCTATCCAGAACTAATGAGCACACTTGTACAGGAAAAAAATGATTCTAACTATTTATGATAGCAGGTATTAGTAATAATAACCATTATTTTCTCCTTCAAACCTATCCAAGGAAGGGACACTGATGAAAATGCAAACAAGCATAAATAATTACATGCTTACCTGGCTATTTAGAAAAATGTGATTAAGGGAATATAAGCAAATGTTCAGGAATACAGGACCCATTTAACTCATGATAAAATTTCTTTCCTATGAGAATATTATTGCCTTTGGTCACTTTTCTAGCCATTCAGTTTATCACACCAACATTTTCTACCATTCTGGTATAATCGAGTTCTGAAATCTCTTATGAGCCTTCCAATTCAGGATACACAGGAATCCCCCTCCCTGGATTCCAAAAATAAAGAAAAACACTCTCTAGGTAGTGTAGATATTGAGGCAACATTCAAATGGCAAAAACTCTCTTCCATCTGAGGACTTGCAAGACTTGCATCAATTTGGCAAACTAAAATTACACCACCACACAACCAGTTCAATCCAATTATAATTACTTTTCAGAGTATGCTATGTTCTTATTATCCTGAGTTCCTCTGTGGTTCTCTTCCATGTCCTCCCCAATATTTCTATTTGACATTTGAAAATTCTTCTACAATGTTAACAAACTCAATTGCATCCACATTTTCATTCACATATTAACTGAAACTCTTTTCTACTCTTTTTTTTTTTTTTGGCTGCACTGCACGGCAGGATCGTAGTTCCCTGACCAGGGATGGAATCTGTGCCCCCTGCAGTGGAAGCACAGAGTCCTAACCACTGGACAATCAGGAAGTCCTTCTTTTCTACTCTTGAGGTGCCCCTTGGTCTGCAGTCTTCTTAGCATCTAGAGTTCTTTTTTCTTGATGGCATGAGTTTGGGATGGTCTCCTCCAATTACACTTCTATATCATTACTCTTCCACCTTCATATAAAACCATTATTCTTTTGGGTCACATGTTATCCCACTTAATCACCCTCTTATACATATATGTTATCATGTAGGAACTGCTTCCATTAAAAGCTTTAATAACCAACTAAAAGTGTTATTTTCTAACTCCATAGTATGTCATTAATATAAAAATATTGATATGATAGAGCCAAAAATCTCAACCTTTAATGCTTTAATTACCTTAACAGCAAGATCATTTTATACATTATTTCATGAACCCTTTCAAGTGTCTTGTCAGCAACAAGTAATTGCTTTATTTCTGAGATCACTTATTCAGTCATCCCACTCTGACCACAGCTTTCTACACTTCAGATCATTCCTGCAAGTTCTCTCAACAGTAACAACCACACACAACAAGCACATACCTTAGGTTCTAGCCATTGTTCTGAGGTTTCCTTAGGTCCTAGCCGGTGTTCATACATCTTGGCCATCTTTCTAAGTGCTTTACAATACTAACTTACTTAATTCTCAAACGCCATCATGAGGTACGTGCTGTTATTACTAGGGCCACTTTGAACTTGAGGAAACTGAGACAGAAAATTGAATCACTTGTTACTATGTTAATAAGGGGCAGAGCTGAAATCCAAACTGACGCAGCATGATTTAGGATTTGTGCCCTGAATTACTATAGTTAGTTACTCTTATACATTGAAAATTCAAGTCTATAGGGCTGCCTGTATGTCATCCTTCTCAGTTCTTAACCATTCTCTGGCCAATACCTTTACACTTGTACAAATCTCAGTATGTTTCCATCACAAAGCCTGGCAGAACTTGAAGCCAAATTTTGACTATGCATTTATATCTTTGGATTTATTAATAATACAATATAAATCACTTAATATGCCCATGCTCTTTGTTTTTTCTTTTAGTAAAATTAGTAGCATATCTTTCTCTTAGCTACTCAAAGTTTTGTTCCTTCTTGTTATTAGCAAAATACATATACAGTTAGCTCTGTATCTATAGGTTCTGCATCCTTGGATTCAAGCAAGCTGTAATGGAAAAAGAAAATTTTTTAATTCCAGAAAGTTCCAAAAAGCAAAACTTGAATTTGCTGCACTCTAGCAACTATTTACATAGCATTTTCATTTATTTACAACTATTTGCAAGTATTAACATTGTATTAGGTATTTGAAGTAATCTAGAGATGATTTAAAGTATATGGGAGGATGTGCATAGGTTGTATCTAAATAGTATGCCATGTTATATAAGGGACTTGAGCACCTGTGGATTTTGGTGTCTGCAGGGGTCCTGTAACAAACCCCCCGGGGGTACTGATATGATACATATATGATATATATGATATATACTTTTCCTCACTTCTCCATCTATAGCTAATATTGTATAGATTTATTTTGGTTATTTTTAAGTATTATTTACTTTTATTATCTCAGGGATTAAGGATATTCACATATGGAAGATTAGATCATCATATTCTTGAATGGTTATAATTGTCATTTATCTGATACAGTAGTGATGTCACAAGTAATGTAGTCATTCTTGTTACTCTTGGATATTCCTGTTTGGACAAGTTTCCAGCCAGATAATTGGTTTCCTTCCTGAGTTAAATTCCTCTGCCTGTGATGTTCTTGAAAGTGAAAATGTATAAGACAGCTTATTAATGTCTATCTGTCTGTGTATCTATCATATATCTACCTAGTGCTCCACTTTATAAGCATATGAACTTTTCACTGTAATTGTAGCTTGTCCTTCATTCTGACCAGCCCCATTGAGATCTGTTACTGAGTTTGGCACTGTAAAATCCTGCCTGTACACTTAGGTTTCAGCTCAGTTATAAATTTGACTATACGTTTTGCTGGTGTAGAGACTGTTGGGCAGCATGAGACACTGAGGAGCATCATCGTTAAAATTAATGAATTGACTTCTTGTTACTTGTAATGTCTGTCCAGCCAAGTATTACTTGTTCCACTGGGACTAAGGGAAAACATTGCAAAAACTAAACACATCCGACTCCAAATCTAATTTTAGGAAATAGTTGGAACTCTCCCTCCATCAAAACTCTATTCAACATTAAAGCGAAATTACCTGGTTTGAGCAGGTATTTTCTCCTTCAGGGCGAAAATACTAATGAGGATGAAGTGTTTTAATAACAAAGAAATGATTGTACCACCAAAAAAGACACAAACACAGATCTTTCAGCCTCCAGGAAGAAAAATAATGAAGCAGAGTATGTGAATAATTGTTTCTCTTCAGTATATGCATAGCAAAGTGTTTTCCCAAGGAGTATTTGGAGAGAGAAGTCCTGTGATATATTAACTGTCAATTCTCTCTTGATGCTGACTGGCCCTACAACACAAACATATTAAGGAACCAAACATGTCAAGTGCTTTGTGACACTTGTACATTGTGAAAGTCACTTATAATTAAAAGCACCAAGTGGAAATATAAAATATATTTCTTAAATTGCATTTATAAATAACAGTTGTTTCATATGTTATTATTCAAACTAATAATTACCCAGATTAGCTGAGATTAAGTCTTTTGAAAAGGAGCCTCCATAGTGAACAAAAATATTAATGAATGAATTTTAGTTGTTTGACTTCCAAAAGTGGCATTAACCCTCAGGAAGGCTAAGTTTTTATCAAAATGTACAGATTTGGGGCAATCATACTCTGTGTTTTAATGCATACTTAATAATAATAATAATAATAATAGAAAATGAAGTTGAGGATCCAGTATGTAATATGAATTATCCTAAATGTGTTTCTGTAATGAGAAGATATTGTTAGTCCATTTTCCCTGAGGAAACTGGAAGATGGAGCACCTAAGTGATAAAATCACATTGCTGGTACCTGGCAGTGCCATATTACAAATCAACATTTGACTGAATTCAAAGCCTGGAAACATAAACATTGATTTATAGCACGTTTTAATATTTTACAAAAATTAGTTTACATTGGTGAACATATCTACAATTTAAATATCTTTGATTTATTTTAATCAAAAATTTAAAAAAATTACTGGTTAGGGTTTACTTAACCTAAAACAATAGCTGTCTTCTTTCTTTGTATTGTAAGAAAAACAAAAAATATTTTACATATGTATTTTTATTGACAGTAGTATGTGCAATGTTTCATTAAGAGCCTCGTGTTTTAAAAAGAACTTTGAAATACCTTGTTTCAGCATTATACGTGATATTTAACCTAAAAAAACCCCTGTAACAAATAAGTTTGAAAGAGTAAGTGATTCATGTGCCTTGATCTGAGAAATTGAAAGCAAATTATTTTGCAAAACTTTTAAAGGCACAGTCCTGAAAAAGATATGTCTGTACATAACAAAATAATGGAAAGTAAAGGAGAGTATTTTCTGGCTTGTCTTAAGATGTGATTTTTTTTTTTTTTTGGTAACTGCTTTGTTGAAATACAGTTCACATGTTGTACAATTCGCCCATTTAAAGTCTACAATACAAGTTTTTTAGTATACTTACAGATTTGTGCAACCATCACCACAATTGATTGAAGATGCTTTCATCACCTCAAAAAGAAACCCTGGACCCTTTAGCTATCACCACTTAACCACAGTTCCCACCCCAGACGTAAATAATCGCCAGTCTACTTTCTGTCTCTGTAGATTTGCCTATCCTGTATATTTCCTTTGAATGGGATTATGTAATATCTGGTCTTTTGTTTTCTTCCCCTTAGCATAATGTTATGTAGACTCATCCATGTCTGAGCATGTATCAGTACTTCCTTCATTTTTATGGATGAATAATATTCTAGAGTATAGATATACTAAACTTTGTTCATCCATTTATCAGTTAATGGGCATTTAGGTTGTTTCCAGCTTTTGAATATTATGAATTATGCAGCTGTGATAATTTGTGTACAGGTTTTTGCGTGGAAATAATGTTTTTATTTCTCTTGAGTATGTTCCCAGGAGTGGAATTGCTGGGTCAAAAGTTAGCTCTATGTTTGACATTTTGAGGAACTGCCAGCCTGTGTTCCAAAAGTTACTGTTGCATTTTATATTCCCACCATCAGTGTGTGAAGATTCTGATTTCTCCACATCTTCAGTGATACTTTTTTATGATGACCATCCTAGTAGGTGTGAAGTTGTACCTCATTGTGCTTCTGAATTGTGTTACACTGATGACTAATGATGTTGAACTTCTTTACATTAGCTTGTTGGCCATTTGTATATCTTCTATATATAGATTTTTGGAGAAAAATCTATTCACATATTGCTATTTTTAGTTAGGTTATTTCCTTTATGATTCAGTCATAGGATGTCTTTATATAGTACATATACAATTCCTTTGTCAGATATATGATTTGCAAATATTTTATCTCATTCTGTAGGTTGTCTTTTCAGTTTCTTCATAGTGCCTTTGAAGGACAGAAGTTTCAATTTTGATGAAAGTCCAGTTTTTCTATGTTTTGATCAATATGTAAATATCAAATATATTGCTATATACTAAAACTATACAGTAAAATGAAATTATAAAAATACCATTTTTAAATAGATGTAAATATGAAATATTTAGGGATGCGTATGGCAAAATATATGCAAGCAGACTAAAACCTTATAAAGCATTGTGGTTAAAATTTTAAAGAACCAAATAAATAAAAAGATATTTTCTCCTCATGGACTGAAAGACTCCATACTGTTAAAAAAAAAAATTCTCTTCAATCTCTTTTTAAGAGTCAAAGAAATAACTAACAAAATTTTCACAGGATTTTTTTGTAGAATTTGACAAGATCATGCCAAAATTTGGGACAATTCAAAGAAACAGAAACAAAATAGCACTAACAAAAAGTAACAAATGACTTGCTTTCGAGATGTTTTATAAAGCTATAGTAATCAAGGGAGTGAGAGTAGTGGCATCAATGGTGATAAATAGATCGATGGTACAGAAGAAAACACCAATCAATAGATTGGCGCAGATATAGTTAATTGATTTCCAACAGGTGAAAGGAATTTAATGGTGAAAGATTAAATTTCAGTACAATGCTGGAACTGTTGAACATCTATATCAAAGAAGTGGGGCTTCCCTGGTGGCACAGTGGTTGAGAATCTGCCTGCCAATGCAGGGGACACGGGTTCGAGCCCTGGTCTGGGAAGATCCCATGTGCCGCGGAGCAACTAGGCCCGTGAGCCACAACTACTGAGCCTGCACGTCTGAAGCCTGTGCTCCACAGCAAGAGAGGCCGCGATAGTGAGAGGCCCGTGCACCACGATGAAGAGTGGCCCCCGCTCGACGCAACTAGTGAAAGCCCTCGCACAGAAATGAAGACCCAATACAGTCAAAAATATATATATAAATAAATAATAAATTAATAAATTTTAAAAATATAGTAAATAAAAAAGAAGTGCACCTGTTTCATACTGTGAGCTATACACAAAATTAAATCAAAGTAGACCATGGACATAAATGTGAAACAAAACTTCCACAAGAAAACATAGGATACAATTTCGTGATTTAGGATTAGGCAAAGATTCTATTGCAAATAAGACAGCAGAGTGATTATGTTGGATCATGTGGTGTATATATGTGTGTATATATATATCTTTATTCAAATATCACAATCAACAAATTACAGTTTTGTTGTATATCCTAAAAAACAGAGTTTGTCATGTTTTACAATGCACAAGGATTGGGGATTTTAGCTGGTGTTAATGGAATCTAAAAATGGAGTTTTAAATCACTGAAATTATTATATTATTGGTTATTTCAATCTGATAACATGGTATACTTTCTATTTATTTAGATATTCTTTAGTGGCTCTCAAAATTTACATATAATCTGTTTGATGTAGTAAAAAGGTATATGCACTCTTTTCTCAAAGTCATATCAATCTGTATAACCCACCATCAGGTAGGAATACCAGATACATTAACTTATGATAAAGTATCAATGGGTTTTATTCTCACTATATTAAAGATATCATATCTTCCTATATTGTATTTGATATGTTCCTGTTATACTTAAATTTTTTTTTACGCTGACTGCTGCTAACATTTTCTCTTCGTACTATATTCTTCAATTTTAAAATATGTTTAGGTGTGGCTTTTAAACTTTGTTTGCTTTTTCCCCTGTGATTAGTGCATTTTATCTTTTGTAAAAAATTTTAGCTCTTTTTCTTTAAATTTATCTTTCTCCTTTCCCTCTCCATCTGAATTATTGATTCAAAGTGTATTAAGCCTTCTCTTCCCCTTTTTATCACTATTTCATATTTTCTGAAAATGTAGATCTTTATAATTCTAGTTGTTTTGAAATAATTTATAGTAATTTAATTTTATCACACAAAACATTACCAAGATAACCAAACATTCTCAAGTAGAAGCTTTATTACTTTATTACTTATTTTATCAATTGTGTTTACATCTTCAGTTAGAATTTGTTCATACAATTTTTCAGGCTTTTAGAAATATGTTTTATCACATTTTCTCTGCACTTTTATATGCTATCCTGACAGATAGCTTGCCTGTCATATTACAAGAAATGGAGAACACATGTATAATTTATCATTGCTGTATTTTTGGCTAATTCACTTTGGCAGGTACTTTATGAATACATGTAGCTTTTAATCTTACTTTTACCTGGTTATGTTACTTAGGTTTATCTAACTTTTTCAGATATATAGATATCAAGCTAATACTTGTACTGCAATGATCTGCTTGAATATTAAAGCAGCAGTCCCCAACCTTTTTGGCACCAGGGACCAGTTTCGTGCAAGACAGTTTTTCCACAGATGGGAGGCAGGTATGTTTCAGGCAGTAATGCAAGCGATGGGGAGCAATGGGGAGCGGCAGATGAAGCTTTGCTAGGTTGCCCGCCACTCACCTCCTGCTGTGCGGCCCAGTTCCTTACAGGCCATGGACCCATACAATTCTGCGGCCTGGGGGTTCGGGACCCCTGTATTAAAGCATATCCAAAATTGTTTTAAGGGGAAAATTCTGATTTATCTGTCCCAGAGCAATGACAATGTTCAGTTACCAAGAAGAAATAAATTATTATTTCACAGTAGAACTGCCAACCTATGATCTGCCTCTCTAGTTTTCAATATTTCTCCTTTGAATTAATTTTTATGTTTGTTTATAAATGTGACCTTAGTTTGCAGAGTTCTAGATTTAAAAAAATAGTTTCATCCCCCCAAAAATATGCATTTGGAAATTTAATGATAGGCAGGCAGGATTTTTCAGGAACCATAAGAAAACCACATAGCTTTGAAAACTTATAAGCAGGGACAGGAAGCTAATATAAGTTGACAAGAGATTTGTGTGAAAACAAATGGTGGTATTGCAGAAAGGAAAATAATTTACAAGTCTTGGGGATTTACTGCGTACAACTTGAGGTAAACTTAAACTTTAGCGTGTTAAAAATAGTTCACCAAGTAGTAAGAACTTTCTGAGGAAGAAACTTAAAATTTCCTGAAATGATATGAAAGTTGGTCATCTGAAACCAGTTAACTTATAAACATTATCATAATGTTTATAATGCAAATTCGCCAAGTGAAAGTATATACATGTATACCTTAAATCAGAAAAAAAATAGAAAATGGTTCCATTTTGAGTGCTACTGAATTTACTAGAAAGTTAATCCCATTTTTTGCTCTTTTATTCTTTTTGAGCATGTACATTTTTTCCATATCTAGTTATCCTATAAAATAAGAAAGCTAAAGTCAAAGTAAAAATAGTTGAAAGAATATATGAAGCATTATCACTGTTTTATTTCACATCTAAACCAGAGCAGACCTAAATGATAAATCTTCACTTATGGCAAAAAGAGAGCAGCTGCTGTAACTTAATTATCTTGCCCTTCACAGCAGCAGCCTTAATTAGGACACTGCTAATTAATGTAGTGTTATTCCAGAGGGTTAAATAGAATTAACTTCTTTGAATTTGACCTGAAAGGATAAGTCATGAACTGTACAATATTGAGAACTTGAAAGGCTCAATTTAAAAATTCAACATCTTTTTAAAACATTCTGAAAAAAATAAAAATGCAAATTTCCCAGTTTACAAAATACAAGGGCATTTTCTTAATAACCCAACTATCTTCTTTAATCAATAAAATATATTCTCACTAACTGTAAATATTTTAATATTTGCAAAATTTAGCATATGTAAATATACTGAAATAAGTTAATGTAGACCGTAAAATGTGTTTTCATTAAATTATGTAAATCTGCTAAATAAATTCTAGTACATCACGTTAAATCCCACTTAAAATTAAAGATAGAAAATTCTAAAATCATATTTTAAGTAGAAACCTCATTTTGATATACTATAATTAAACATCCAATAGGAAAGGGAATAATTTAAAATCCCATCAAATCAAGTATGCATCATATTTCACACTGTCTGAAATTCCACTCTCTTTTATAGGATGTGGCGGTTGTAGTTAGTAAATATAAACTTTACATGTTCATAGGTGATGTCTAGTCTTAATCAGCCATCTGCTTTTCAAAAATTATTCAAGACTATAAAGAAATACCTGGCACACAGAACCAATCTCATTAATGTATTTTTAATTAAGAAAACATTATAAATGCCTTTTAAAACAGCCTCACCAGGAATATATCCATATCCATATAATATGCATTTAACCTATATATATTATACATATATATAATATGAACATCTGTCCATCTATCTATCATCTGCTCTTTGGTTGCATAATTCCATGAAGGAAGAATAAAAGGTACTTTGTCTTATGCTACATTTTGTTGGTTTTATTAAACAATTTGGACACAGAGTAGATGAAAATTTAGAGCTAAAACCATCATGATTATATTTGAATGAAGAACATTACTTATGAAGCTCAGGGAATTTAATTACACTTTCCTTCCCAACCCCTCAAAAATGCTCCAGCAAAACAATATGAACAACCCATTACTGATCCCCCAAGAACTCAAATATACATTTGTGGATAGATGCATATTTTATACCTTATATCTTTAAGAGGCCACTCAGGGTCCATGCATATCCAAATTATAACAAAGAATAGTTGGAAAACTAAAAGAAAGTGCTTCAAAAGTAAATGTTCTTTTTCTCACAACAATGTATGTTTAAAGTTTTAGTTTTGTTGTGCTGATGGAAATGTTTATATTTCTGTAATTATTCAAGACCATTGCCAGTGTTAAGATTCCCAGATTGATAAAGGTGAGAATAGACTTTTAATGAATAAGGAATATAGGCCCTTTTAAAGTTATAGTATGTGAAATTGCAGTAAGTTGAAGCTGGATTATATGAACCATGTTTTCCCACAATGAAAACATAATCATATATTGTATATATTACCTGTTATATATACTATTATATGTACATTATAATATTTTTAAAGGACTACATAAATTTTATGTAGAATAAAAAAATAATGTACTTGCATACCTTCTGAAGTGGCTGAATTTATCAAAAAATAGAAGGTCTAATTTTATAACTAAATAATTTAATGTGACATGTTATGATTAAGAAACACTCTGATTACTTTCTTCCAAATATTGTCCAATATTTGAAGGAAAATAATTGATTATAAACCAACAATAATATTAAAACTCACTTTTTCTGTGATATAAGCATAAATATATCAACTTTGAGGGTAATTTGTGGAGACATGATCCTGGCAGGAAATAAATGGCATACTCAAATAGAATTACTAAGGAGAATTTAATGAAGAGGCTTTTTACGTAATAGTGGGCTGGGTTAAGATAAACCAACAAGGAATATCTCCCAGTATGAATCTTCTACGGGAAAGTTAGTACTATCCCTAGACCTGAAGGGAGCATTACCAGAACCTGGAATGATGTGCAGTTAATCTAGTGTGCTGTGTTTGCTGTTGGAGGAATACAATCATCATCACCCCATAGCTCAGAATAAAGAGGAAGTTGAGAGCTGTGAATGGATATACTCCTAATGAAGGCCATATTGCTTCACTATCAGCTTCTGTTGGTAAATACCCAATTTTGGCTTTATGGCTGAACCTAATTGAAAGTCAGAGAGCAAGGGAGACTCTTTATGTAATCCCTAAAGATCTTGGAGCAGAGTATACTGTGGAGAAGACTAGGATAGAGGGAGAATTTGGGATAAAATGGAGAATATTCCAGCTCAACCTGGCATCACTTTATTACTTTCAAAATTCTTATATTCTTTTTTTGTTGAATTTCTGAATTTTATTTTATTTTTTATACAGCAGGTTCTTATTAATTGCAGGGAAAGGAAAGCTTCCAAACTCATTATACAAGGCCAGCATTACTCTGATAATAAACGAAAGACACCACAAAAATAGAAAATTGCAGGCCAGTATTATTGATCAACATATATGCAAACATTCTCAAAATATATTAGCAAGCCAAATTCAAGAATACTTTAAAAGTATCATACACCATCAAGTGGGATTTATCCCAGGAATGCAAGGGTGGTTCAGTATTCACAAATCAATCAATATGATCCATCACATTAACAAATTAAAAATAAATATTGTATGATTATCTTAATAGATGCAGAAAAAGTGTTTGACAAAATTCAGATCCATTTAAGATAAAAACTAAACAAAATGGATATAGAGGTAACATATCAACATTATAAAGGCCATATATGACAAGCCCGCAGCTAACATCATACTCAGCAGTGACAGCTGAAAGCATTTCCTCTAAGATCGGGAATAGGACAAGGATGCCAACTCTCTTCAGTTTTATTCAACATAGGTATTGGAAATCCTAGCCACAGCAATTAAAGAAGAAAAAGAAATAAAGAGATCCCAAGTTGAAAAGGAAAGAGTAAAACTTTTTGCACATGGCATGATACTATATATAGAAAATCCTTAGGATACCACCAAAAGACAATTCGAATTCATCAATGAATTCAGTAAATTTGCAGGATACCAAATAAATATACAGAAATCTGTTGCATTTCTATACACTAACAACAGACTATCAGAAAGGATAATTAAGAAAACAGTCCTGTTTACAACTGCGTCAAAAAGAATAAAATGCTTATGAATAAATCTAACTAAGGAAGTGAAAGACCTGTACTCAAAAAACTATGAGACACTGATGAAAGAAATTGAAGATGACACTAATAAATGGAAAGATATACTGTATTTATGGACTGGAAAAATTAATATGTTAAAATGACCATATTACCCAAGGCAATCTACAGATTCGATTATACCAATGGTAGTTTTTATAGAACTGGAACAAATCATTCTAAAATTTGTATGGAAGCACAGAAGACCCCCAGTAGCCAAAACAATCTTGAGAAAGAAGAACAAAGCTGGAGGTATCAACCTCTCTGATTTCAAACTATACTACAAAGCTACAGTCATCAAAACAGTATGGTGTTGGCACAAAAACAGACACATAAATCAATGGAACAGAATAGAGGGCCCTGAAATGAACCCATGCTTATATGAGCAATTAATCTATGACAAAGGAGGCAAGGATATACAGTGGTTAAAAGACAGCCTCTTCAGTAAGTGATGTTGGGAAAACTGGACCACTACATGCAAAAGAATCAAACTGGACCATTTTCTTATACCATGTAAAAAACAAATTCAAAGTGGATTAAAGAGTTAAATGTAAGACTCAAAACCATAAAACTCCTAGAAGAAAACATAGGCAGTAAGCTCCTTGACATTGGTCTTAGCAATATTTTTTTGGATATGTCTCCTCAAGCAAAGGCAACAGAAGTAAAAGAAATGAATGGAACTACATCAAACTAAAAAGTTTTGCACAGTGATGGAAACCATCAACAAAATGAAAATTTAGCTAACTGAATGGGAGATGTTTGCAAGCCATATACTTGATAAGGAGTTAATATCCAAAACATACAAAGAACTCATACAACTCAACATCAAACAACATAATTTAAAATGAGCAGAGGAACCAAATAGACATTTTTCCAAAGAAAACATACAGCTAGCCAACAGGCACATGAAAAGATGCTCAACATCACTAATCATCAGGGTAATGCAAATCAAAACTGCAGTGAGATATCACCTCACACCTATCAGAATGGTTGTTATCAAAAAGACAATAAATAACAAGTGCTGGTGAGGAGGTGGAGAAAATGGGACCTGTGTGCACTGTTGGTAGGAGTGTAAATTGGTGCAACCACTATGAAAAACAGTATGTATGTTCCTGAAAAAATTATAAAGAGAAGTACCATACAATCCAGCAATTCCACTCCTGAGTATTTACCTGAAGAAAACAAAACCACTAATTCAAAAAGGTATAGGTACCTCTGTGTTCACTAAAGCATTATTCACAGTAGCCAAGATATGAAAGCAACCTAAGTGCCCATGAATGGATAAAGAAGATGGTATATAGATATAGATATGGATCTAGATATAGATAGATATAGATACAAATACACAAACACACACAATGGAATACTACTCAGTCATAAAAAAGAATGAAATGTTGCCATTCAAAGCAACGTGGATGGACCTAGAAGGTATTATGCTAAGTGAAATAAGTCAGACAGAGAAAGACAAATACTTTATAATTTCAATTATATGTGGAATCTAGAAAACAAAATAATGAACAAACATAACAAAACAGAAACAGATTTACAGATAAGGAGATCAAACAAATGGTTGCCAGAGGGGAGTGTGGTGGGGAGAGGAGAGAAACAAGTGAGGAATATTCAAAGGTACAAACTTCTAGTTACAAAATTAGTGAGTCACTAGTATGAAATATACAATGGGAGGAATATAGTCAATAATAATGTAATATCTTTGTATGATGACAGATGGTAACTAGACTTATCATGGTGATCATTAGAAAGGTATAGAAATATTGAATCACTATGTTGTATGCCAGGAACTAGCGCAGTGTTGTAGGTCAATTCTACTTCAAAAACGAACAAACTCCTAGATCAGATTTGTGGTTACCAGAGGTAGGGGTTGTGGTAGGAGGAATTGAATGAAGGTAGTTAAGAGACACAAACTTCCTGTTATAAGATAAATAAGTACTAGGGATGTAATGTACAACATAATTATGATTAACACTGCTGTATTTTATATATGAAAGCTGTTAAGATAGTAAATCCTAAGAGTTCTCATCACAAGGAAAAAAAAATTTTCTTTTTCTTTTATTTTGTATCTATATGAGATGAGAGATGGTCACTAAACTTACAGTGGTCATCATTGCATGATATATGTAAGATCATTATGCTGGACACCTTAAACTTCTGCAGTGCTACATGTCAATTATATCTTAATAAAACTGGTAGGAAAAAATTTTTAATCAAAATGAAAATGCCATCTGCATAGTTTTGGTGATGGAGCTCCATTTACAGTTCACAAGGAAATGGAAAAATCCGGTTGTAGCTTTATCTTATCTTAATGTTTTAGGGTCATAAAAGTATCCAAAGAAAACATAGAAGAATGTTTGTTAATAAAATATCTTTATGTTTTTAAAACCAATCCAAAATATTATAATCTACATTTAATAGGTACTGGATCTTTTTATTATCTCTAAGTTAAAATTGTCCCTTCTGTCTAGCCACTCTACCAAAAGTCCAAAGATAAGCAATAACTTGAGAAAAATATTTGATAAAGACCTTCAAAAAACAAACAAAAAAACCCTGATAGGATTAATATCTGCTTAGTACTCCAGATTAATGAAAAATAAATAATACAATAGATATTGGTAAAAATATAGCACATTTTATATAATATACAGTAATGTTCATTAGACATAAAAATTTGTCACCTTTACTGTCATGTTGATGCATAGGAAAGCAAGAATCAGATACAATTTTTATCCTTTCATATTGCCAAAATATACAATCAATATGTTTGTATTTGAAGGCTGACACAAATGGGTGCTCTCATATGTAGTCTGGTTGAATATGAATTGGCAGCCTTTTTTGAAGAGGAATTTTTCTAATATTTACCCAAATTTTCAGTTTTTATAAAATAATGGCAGAAATTCAAGTTGAAGACAAATAAGTTATAATTTTATTCCCTCCAGATTTGCAAAAAATTATAAAATCTAACATGACCAAATTATGGCACACATACAATGCAGTGGGATTATTTCTGTACTGCTATGAAATTGTTAATGGTGTAATCATTTTGTTTAACAGTTTGCTGTCGTAAATTTCAAGATGCTAATCCCCTAAACCCCAACAATTCTACTCTGTGGAATGTATCTTAAATTATGCACTAGATGTATTAAAAAATGTTTAGAACAGCATTATTCATAAAGACTAAATGACAAATATAAAACCGAATTGTGGTAGCAACATGCAGTGGATTACCACAAAGTAATGGAAATAGATGAAGTACAACCATACACAATCGGATGCACAATTCTTAGAAATAAAATCTTGAGTTAAATATGCAAGGCACAATATGATTCTATGTAAATTTAAAAAACCGGCCAAAGTGAACACTATATTGATATATTGATTAGGCATGCATGTAATGGATATGATGTCAAGCTCTAAAAAAAAAAGCAAAGATATAATTATCACTAATGTCAGGATGGTAGTAAACTTGGGAGGACAAAAGTGTGTCTTGATGGAGAAGGTTACACTGGGAGTTTCTAAAGTGGTACAATTTTTTTTTTTTTTTTTTTTTTTTTGGCCATGCCATGCGGCTTGCGGGATCTCATTTCTCTAATCAGGGATTGAATCAGGACCACAGCAGTGAAAGCCCAGAATCCTAATCACTAGACCACCAGGGAACTCCCAAGGGGTATTCTTTTTGATAAGGCACTCATGTTTTACATCTTCTTTAATATGATTGAAGTATTATTTGAAAATAAGATTAAAAGGTGAAGAATGTGGGAAAATGTCATTGTCAAATAGATAGAAGATGATGGGGATTTATTTTGTACTGCTACAGATGGTCGATCTAGTCGTTGGATAAAATTTAGAAGGAATCAAAATTTTCTTTCTTAGAAATAGAGATGTTATATAAATCAGATGTCTTTGTTTGCTGGGAGCATCTTACAGCAACTTGACAGTATTACTTTTCTAAAAAAATTAGACTTTGCAAAGTCATCCATACATCCCATGGTTTCTGGCCTGGACTACTTGCTACAGCCTTTAAATTGGTCTCTCTGCCCCTCATCCTGCACTTCTCATAGTCCTTTCTCTACTCATCTGTTTGAATTATCTTTGAAACAATACATCAAGTCCTATAACCACTGCTAATAAACTAATATGTTACCTACCACAAAAATAATTTTTAAATTCTTACTATTGCCTAAAAAATACCATACATGATTTCTTGCTCCAGAGAGAGAAAGAGAGAGAGAGAGAATAAAAGAAAGACGGGGAGAAAGAGGAGAGAGAAAGTACAGCAGAGGAAGGAGAAGAGGGAAAGTGGAATGAGCAGGAAGAGTGAGGAAGAAGAAAGAACTCAGAAGACCTGCACCTTTATGGGTTATTCATATATTATGAGCATTATGTTTGTAAACAAAGGAATTAGATACAATGTAAACAACAACAAAAAATAGTTTGGAAGTTATGGGAATTTGACAGAGCAAACGAATGGAGAAAAATATGAGTGTTCCCTAAACACTTTTCATTTCAATTTATAGGTATTTTTTTAGATAAATTGAAATATGTCCTGTTTCTACAATAAGCCAAAGAATTAGCAAGCTCTCAGTCACAAAGATGTGGTCTTTCTCTCATAATAAGGGTGGTTTTTAGAAACAATGGAGCATGTTGGCCAGTTACTGTCAGAATGAACAGCTCAATAACAATGTTAAAATCAGAATTGTTGATATTGGCAGAGTCTTTTTTGTATCCAGATGGATAATACTAAACCAGCCTATCCATCAGATTAATTCCTTTCATGATAACGAGGTAACATTTTATGGTTTTTCATCTTGACAAACACATCGAAATGCGGTTTGACTGAAAAACAAATAATTTTTAAAAGTCATTCTTCATTTATTGTGTTGGTATATGTTTTGTTTTTATGTTTGCTAATGCCTGATTTCTCCTAGCTTCAGGCCTTTTCATTGCGATATGATTTCTATAGGTTATGGTAATAGATTCTGGGGTTTAAATTTGGAGCTGGTGTCAACATTTTTATTAGCAAGTCTGAGTATTCCTGGCCTGGCCTGACTCATTTGGCATTTGCAGACCAACGCTGCACAATCACGTGATCGGTTATCTATATCTCTCTTTCTATTTTTATCTGACTGTGCATTATTGTAATATATCCTGCCTACCTCATTCATCTGTTCCCATCATCCATAATTTATTACTTGACTTTTATTCCTATGTCTTCAGTGATTTCACTGTTTTATGTATTTTTGGAAGTTCACTAAAAATCTTATTTGTATGTAGCTTGGCATTTATTGGGGTTCACACTTGCAAATAACCATGAATGAAGGGCACAGGTAAGAAAAGTAACAGTAGAAACATGAACATGTAAAAAAGCATATGGAGTATTTTCCTTGGCAAATGAGGCTATTATTTTTATGTAACACACTACTGACACTAAAAGGGTTAAATAGAGTTGTTACATGGAATAGTCCTAAGGAGCTGAATCAACATATTCAGAGCACTGTGGATACACTAACTGAAATGGTGACACATTTTACTAAATGGACCAAAAAATCCCTCAAAATAACTTGACTGATTTTTTTCAGGGTCTTAAGTCATTTGTATGGGAATATTTACTCTTAGAATATAAACATCTTTCAGGTGGGAACCCATTCTAATTCATCTCCTTATCCACTCTAACATCTAACACATTAACCTATAAATCATTTAAAACAGTATTCTAAGAACTGTCATTATTAGCATTAATAAAGCAAATAAAGGAGATTTATTGAGCTCTACAATGTGCCAGACACATGTTTTGCATGCTTTAATTAATTTAAAATTCATAGCAATTTTATTAAGTAGGTACTGTTATTAATCTTATCATACTAAGGGTGTTTTGTAACATGCTGAAGTCATATAGTTAACAAAATCACAGTAAATTGCATGCTGTGCTTAAAAAAGGAGCTCTTTGCAACATGAATTTCCAAAAGAGAGTTAGAGGCATTTTTGAACAATACTGAGTTGACTGGGCAAAAAATGGGAAAGGATGAGCTATCATTATCCCTTCATTAAACTAGCTGTATGGGACTCTGGCCAAAGTCAGCATAATGAGGTAGTAATAAAAAAAAAGTTGTTCTGACCTTTCTCCTGGTTGTGCTTTTGTTCTGAAAGTTTGATATTATTTTTTCAGTAGGAACCTGTTTATAATCAGATGGATTTTTTTTTTAAAAAAAACAATGCAAGTAATTACTTTTTGTTGTTTTTGTTTGTGTGTGAACTATAATTTTACTTATCTTAAATGAATCAAGTAAATGAATTTTTTCAATAGATAAGGGAACACAGGAAATGTTGAGATTGCCAAAGAAGGACGGCAGTATTAGAAATGAGATAATGCTCAACCAGAAACTCTTTACTATCTTGAACAGCTTAGGAATTAAGACGCAGTTTTAAATAAAATTGATGTTGAAAAAGTAAAATATTGTCTTTGACATTACTTCATATGTAGGTTATCAAAAAAGAATTTATATAATTGCTAGATGTGCATAGTAAACGAATTTCCTATTTAGCAATGAATGGCTTAATCCAAAACCGAGATATCATGTTTTCTTCAAATGAATATCAACTTTTGAGCCATGTCTTTGTTCTTAAATAATTGAAAAGAAATTATCTCTTAATTATTATATCAATTATGCATTTTTACTCAGCTTATTGTAAACAACTAATTAATCAAACTTACGCTAAATCATCTTTATCCAGGAACAATAGCCTAGTGAACTGGGATGAACATAATACCTGTTAATATTTACTGAGGTGCTAAACCCTATTTGTTATTAATCATTTGGCCTTTGATAAGTTATTTAGCATATTTGACTCTTGCTTCCTTCACATATGCAATTCAGGGATGAGATTTTAAGCACTGAATAAAATGTTTGATTATCACTTCCACAAATTATTGGGAACACCTATTTTCCCCCAATTTATTAATCACTCACACACACCATGCACATCCTCCTACACACAGATCATGGTTTCATAATTCATTATGAGTAGACAGATATCACTGACAGAGGCCTTAATAAATCTTTGTGGTTTCATTGTGTTCTCAATTAGCATCCATCATGTCATGTTTGATTTTAGGGTGTAGATCCATTTATCAGTTGTTTCACGAGACCAGGTTGATTGTAAGGGTTAGCTTTCTTCTAATATCAGATAACCATTCAATTAAACAATATTTGCTCCTATCTTTTTAGTTAAATATTGACATTCACTGAACTTGTTCCAAGTTAAAATTATCATCATACTTTGACCCTTATATTTTAAGTAAGGCCCTTTCAGCTCTACAATTCCGATACAAGTTAACATTTAACAGTTACTTTGTATAACTCTACTAAATTTGAAAAGGGTTTCAGCCTTTAACATACACTGGTATCAAGTTTAGATTCACAGGCTTGTAATTTTCTTCTTGGTATTTATTTATTTATTTTTGGAATATCCATATATACAGACATTATTAAGTGTAGTTTGATGGTCGAAAGGCTTCTTCTGCCATCCTTTGAAGTTTTGTCTTAATTTTGAATCAATTCCATAGATTCTCATCTCCTTTTAATAGTTGTGTGAATTTAAATTTTAGGACTATGAAAGTAAGAAATACGTTGCATACAACCATTTCACATGTAGGTCTGATGCATTTCTGGTAATCAAATGAAAATTAACAAAGTTAAAATTAAAGGTCAACTGTCATCATATTTTCCAATATACTGTCTAAATTTAAGGAAAACATATAAATGTAAATTGTTGATCTCTCTGCCTCTACCGTGACCTCATTTCTGTCTCTTTTTAACACAACATCCTGAGTGTTCTTATATTAATACTTTAATCCAGATCATGTTACTCTTTCTTATCAAATCCTGCCATCACTTCCCATCTCATTTCTTCTTGTAAAGGACTATAAGATGTTACACTATTTGGCTTCCCACAACTCCTTGAACCTACCTACTATTTAGTTCTAGCCATCCTTTGTTCCTTGCAATTTCTTCTTAAAAATTCCTAGTAAACTCCCCACTCAGGGAATTTGCACTGTTTCTTCCCTCTGCCTGGAATACTTTTTTTTTTTTTTTTCCAATTTCTTCATGGTTTGCTCCCTATTATACTTTCAATTTTTGCTGCAGTGTCAGCTTCTCAGTGATAGTTTCTGTACTCTAAATAATACCTTAGTGACACTTCAATATTTCCTATCCTTTTTTCTACCTTATTTTTCATCATAGAAAGTACCATCTTCTAATGTACCGGACGTCAGGTTTTGGGGATGCAAGTCTGGTTGTTGTTATTTTTAACCTTGATTTCTAATTAGTGTATCTTATCTGAAGCTGGAAAACATAAACAAAATCAAACTACTTCATTTATGGAAAGCCAAGATGTGTGAGATTATATTTGTATTTTTTGTTATAGATTTGGATAATAAAGATCTTCCATATGGCACATTTTTTTCTTGAACCAGTCATCCTTTCATTGTGTTCATGAGCACCAATTTGATAATGTTAGAACATCTTGTTTAAGCCTTTCTCAGTTGGAGAAAATGTTCATATTCAGTGAAACAAGCAATCATATAAATATATTCTGAATGTTTTCTGGGCAAGTCTGCTGTACTATTTTAAAAAGAAACATAACAAACAACTAAAATATTGAAAGTATTTCCATTTTTAAGACCCATTATTATTGAGAGTATTGCTAATAACCTCGCGGTCTTTAGTTGAAAATGCATGTATATGCATGGTTGATTGTGGTAACTGGCATTCTTCTGCACACAAAAATGAAAGTAGAGTCCACCATTTCAAGGACTCAAATTGAGTGGCAGATAGAAAAATGTTCTCCATTATTTTCTGGGTGATTACCTTGTAAAGTGCTATGGTAAAATATAGAATGAAGGAGCACAGAAACCAGACTACACTGAAAACATAATAAGTAAGTGGGAGAAAGCTGAACAAGCATATGCTGCCTTAAGAGGAGGAGATAAATTGTACACTTACAAGCTGCACTGTGTCTAGGGGACTGGGAAGAGTTCTGTTCAAAAAGCTAAGCAAAGCTAAGATCCTAAAATATCTTTATAGTCATAAAAAAATGTATAAAATGCTGAAGTCAACTGGGTAATAGTGGCAAATACATTTGCAGTTTAGCTAGTTGATGAAAAATTAGAAGGAGTTTTACTGTAAAAGGAATGGGAGTTAGTGATATTAGATTAACTGAGAATGTCTTTTTTTTTTTTTTAACCAGTCCCATGAAATTGCTTAACTCGCTCACTCCACAGCCCTTACTCTGCACCAGAATGTCAATTCTTAAAAAAAAAAAAAAAAAAAGCAGAAAATAAATTAATATAATGTGCCTACTCTTGCTTAAACTTACTAAATCAGTCTACACATTAAGTTCTTTTTGAGCTGGTTTACAGTGGTCCAGTGCTGGGATATTCAAAGATCCATCCTTAGTTGCAACAGAGATGAGCTCTATGCCCACTTTAAGAATCATTCTGTCTTTCTGCCTAGTTTCCATATTAGGCCTCACCGGTCTACTTCCCTATCTTGTAGAGACCTTGGTATGTATGGACACAACCATTCCTACATTTGAAAAATCAATTATAGTGTACCTAAAATATGCCAAGTTACATGGTAGCTCATGAGTGAGTTTGTGCATTAACCCTTTAAGAGCAGAGCCTTGGTTTCCCACAGCTCTCAGCTCCTGGTTATAAGCCCCACAGGTTGGGATTTCCCTACCACTTGTTGCTTGTCGCACCAGGGATGTGGGTTCTGACTAGACCACATCTGTGCCCCTCCTACCCATCTCAGCGTGGCCTTTCTTTATTCCTTAGTTATAGAAAATCTGCTAGTCTTCAGGTCATTCTCAGAAATGGTTGTCCTATGTATAGCTGTAGTTCTGGTGTGTCCCTGGGAGGTGAGATCAGGATCCTTCTACTCCACCATCTAGATCCAGAACCAAAATTTAAGCAAAATTTAAGTAAGTGGAGAGGTAAACTGTGCTCACGGATTGGAAGACTTAATCATTTCAAGGTATTAGTTCTCATAAGTTATAGTTGACTTGTGAACAACGTGGAGGTTTTGGGCACCAGCCCCCAACTCGGTCGAAGATCTGCATATAATTTTACAGTCAGCTCTCTGTATTCGTGGCTCCACGTTCACAGATTCAACCAACCTTAAATCGTGTAGTACATGTTTATTGAAAATAATCTGCATATAAGTGGATCTACGAAGTTCAAACCCATGTTGTTCAAGGGTCCACTGTAATTTATTAATTCAATATAATATGAATTATAATCACAAAAGGATTTTTTTCCTAGAATTAACAAGCATTTTTACAATTTTAATCGAAATACAAAGGAACCAGAGTAGTCAAAACAATTTTGCAAATAAAATGCATATTTGGAGAACATACACTAACTGATCTTGATGTATACTTTAACAATATAATAGGGCAATATGGTAATGGAGTTAGGATAGATATGGATAAAGTAAAACAAACTGGAGAATTCAGAAAGAGATCCACACATATGAAAAATTGATTGGAGAAAAAGACAAAATAGAAATTCGATGGTAGAGAGAAAGTATTTTCAGCAAATGGTACTGGAACAGTGGATACTTACTTTTTCAGTTCTTTTTCATCTTTGACTTGTTTCTCTCGATGCTTTCTCTGCCTTTCACCATTTTCTGACTTAGGTTTTTCTTTCCCACACTTTCCATCACATTCATTTCAATACTTAGAAATTCTAACATTCCTGGCAACACTGATATAAATTCAAAACAAAACAATAAACAAACATAGTGTAACTGTTAATAGTAATGAAATTGTTTCAAAGAGTTTGGCTGGGATTAAACAATTCAGAAAAAGCAAGACTTCTAAACATAATCATGGAGTGTGACAAAAGTGTAGCTTCAACACACTTGTAAACAAAAATACACATCTGATCTTGTTTCTGTTGCCATTGCTCTTATTTTATTTTGCTTTGGAACGTATTGTTTTCTGAAAATGTAAATACAAAAAATAACAGCAGAATGTCTGATGTCAAGGTGCTGGTGAATAACAGCCCTCACGGGTTGCTCAGCAGGGTTCTGTGAAACACATCCTGAGAATACTGCTTCCCTCTTTTCATGTAATACACTTCCATGTATTGCAAATCAAGCTCTGAGCCAGAAAGCAGAAATAGAGATGAATAAGAATCTTTACTACCATCAAGGAAGTCATCCCGTAGATCCATGTACAGGAAAATAAACCAACAATTCACATGTAGTCAGTGAGGGAAATGATATGATAGAATCATTAGGACTTGATAGATTAGGACTTAGGAACTGTGGCAGCCCAGACAAAGAACAACTGAAGAATATGTAAAGAATGTGACATACTGTGCTAAAAGGTCTGGAGTAAAAACAAGGCTACTAAACACGAGCGTCCTTGAATTGATCCCTTAAGAAAAGTGGCCGGCAGCCAACTGTTGAAAGGATTGGAGAGTACCACTATGTTGCAGACAATGGACAAGCTAATATATGTCTATTGTATGTTGTCCTTTAACCCTTGCAGCAAATATGTGAAGTATTTGTTAACTGATGCCTAGAGAAGTTAAATAATTTTCCCAAGATGCATCCATAGCAAAATAGAGATTTTAATCTACTTTTAACTTACACCAAGGGCTGACTTCTTTTCATTACACTAGGGATTCTTAACTGATTGATTTTATTCCCTCAGAGTACATTTGGCCATGTCTGGAGACATTTGGTTGTCACAACTGGGAGAGAGATGCTATTGGCATCTGGTGAATAGTGGCCAGGAATGCTACTAAACATTCTACAATGGACAGGCCAGTCCCCATAGCAAAGAATTATCCATACTAAAATGTCAATAATGCCAAAGGTGAGAAACTCTGCATTATACCATGCCACGTAGAGATAGACAGAAGTGCTTACTTTAGGCAGAAGGGAGAGTATGTTCTAAGGAGATGCAAGAGAACATTACTTGAATAGCTACAGTTGAATGCCATGATAAAAAATCTGAAATGTGTCCTAATATCAATATGCTACTGGAGAAAATGCCAATAATATGTTAAACTTTTCTTCTAAATTAGTTCCTCTACAGACCTAGAGGGTACATTCATATTGCTGCTATTAAATTGTTCTCCTCACATTCATTTCAGGAAAAAAATCAGAAGTTACAGATACATACACACAGAAACACACACATCACCCCAATATAAAAATAGATGTCAGTATAATCAAGAATTGCATTTTTTTTCACGAGATTGTATGTAACTCCCAATAATTAATAGTGTTAAATATGTTTTGTAAAAATTTAAAAATACTTGGTAGTATTCCTTCTCAGAGCACAGTATGTGAAGTCCTATTCATCTAATGCAAAATCCTGAAAGCAGTTCCATTTACAGCAAATGTTCTGGACTTCCACACCAGGTAGAATTTACAGAATGAGCAGTGATGCAAGAAGAAGCTTAACCAGTTCATTTCCGTGCAACCAGTACACACAAAGGATGTGGGGGAAAAAAGAAATTTAAAAATATATAAGAAAAATGAAGATGGTAAAAAGCTCATCCTGAACATTACAGATTGAATCTACAAAGCCAGCCAAAGAGTGAGCTATGATGGCATATAGACTGACCTCTAACAGGCTATCTGCTGCAGCACATTACCATGTAGGAAGCTGACACAGTTTGGGATTTGGTGAGAAAAAAAGAAATAGGTAAATGTGATGCATTCTTATAAATATGATCATCATTTTTCCAAAGGCAACTATTAGCAGCCCCATAAAGAGTATTATACTTTTGATTCATATATCATGTGATAATGATGGCTGTTAATGATATTATACAGTTATCCACAGAATAGTTCTTCCTAATTTTTCCCTTAAGAATATAGTGCTTGGCTTAAAGCAAAAGTTTGAAATCACAAAGCCTCCAATACTTTAAGAGATCTTAAATTAAAAATGAGCTAGGGCTTCCCTGGTGGCGCAGTGCTTGAGAGTCCGCCTGCCGATGCAGGAGACGCGGGTTCGTGCCCCGTTTTGGGGGGATCCCACATGCCGCGGAGCGGCCGGGCTCGTGAGCCATGGCCGCTGGGCCTGTGCGTCCGGAGCCTGTGCCCCGCAAATGGGAGAGGCCACAGCAGTGAGAGGCCCGCATAACGCAAGAAAAAAAAAAAAAAAAAAAAATGAGCTAATTCCTCAATTACCCTGTTAATTATTTTTTCCCTCTCTACCTCCCACCCCATCTCTCTCTCTCTCTCTCCTTCCCCCCACTCCTTGTGTGTGTGTGTGTGTGTGTGTGTGTGTGTGTGTGTGTGTGTGTGTGTAAACACACTCTGGAGGTGAAAAGGCTATTTGTGATAAACATAAGTTGTTGGAAATTGAGATATTATCCATTAGCAATTTCATTCACTGTAATACTGTAATGATTACAAATATATTCATACCTCGGGAAAAATGTGTATCTTTTCTTTATTTCCATTTAGGATTTTAAGTGATCCATCTCAAAAAAGTATAAATTCTTTTTTTTTTTTCAATTTCACAGCTTTCATTGAATTTTTACCAGGTGCTGTGTTAGGCTCTGGGGCTGCATATAAATGTTGGTTCTCTTTGTTGTTGTTTTTTTTAAATTGAAGTATAGTTGATTTTCAATATTGTGTTAGTTTCATGTGTACAGCAAAGTGATTCAGCTATACATATTTATATATTATTTTTCAGATTCTTTTCCATTATAGGTTATTACAAGATATGGAATATAGTTCCCTGTGCTATACAGTAAATCCTTGTTGTTTATTTTATATACAGTAGTGTGTATCTGTTAATCCCATACTGCTGATTTATCCCTCCCCCCTTTCCCTTATGGCAACCATAAGTTTGTTTTCTTTGTCTGTAAATCTGTTTCTGCTTTGTAAATAAGTTCATTTGTATTATATTTTCAGGTTCCACATATAAGTGATATCATATGGTATATGTCTTTGACCTACTTTGTATGATAATCTCTAGGTCCATCCATGTTGCTGGAAATGGCAATATTTCATTATAAAAAAGGGTAAATTCTTAATGGTAAATTGATTTTTTTATTTTTTTTTTTTGCGGTATGCGGGCCTCTCACTGTTGTGGCCTCTCCCGTTGCGGAGCACAGGCTCCGGACGCGCAGGCTCCGCGGCCATGGCTCACGGGCCCAGCCGCTCCGCGGCATGTGGGA
>NW_006780401.1:392854-413683 GCF_000442215.2 Lipotes vexillifer
CGCAGGCTCAGCGGCCATGGCTCACGGGCCCAGCCGCTCTGCGGCATGTGGGATCTTCCCGGACCAGGGCACAAACCCGTGTCCCCTGCATCGGCAGGCGGACTCTCAACCACTGCGCCACCAGGGAAGCCCACAAAGAATTTTTGAATGAGAAAATATATATATATATGCTACAGTTTTGCCCGTTTGAATATTTCTCTTAGGCAGTTGTTTATTTCTACATCATGTATGTAAGTTAAGCATTTCCCCATTAATTTTGTATCTTTGTCTATTTTGTATCTTTGTCTATGTTGGATCTCTGTCCAACAGACACAAAAATGTCAGATTCATTTATTTTTTAGGATAGATGGTTTCTCAAGAATATAATATTAGTAATCATTATGTAGAACAATTATGAGATTTTTATTCTAACAGTAACCTCATGATTATTATACTACATGCCAATTTCAAAAAACAATTAAAAGTCCTCTAAAACATTAAATACAACAAAACTTGAAAATATAAACTAGGTGTAAAAATGTGTGTTTTTATAATAAAGTACAGCTTTAGGACTAAATATAGAGAGAAGGAGTGTTATAATAAAATGTCAGCTGTTAATGGACACAAAGTAAAGAATATTTTAAATATTTAATTTAATTTAAATATTTAATTACTTTGGACACTAAGAGGATGAGATTTTTAACACAACATCATAAGTTTAACACATCATACTTGGGAAAGGTAGCTGGGAAAAAACCCTCTATTCCTGAGGAAGGGGAAGATCACCATGTGAGCCCAGAATTACAATTGGGGGATCCTCAAGAGCTCTGAGAGGTCACACTCCAAATTCCAGGGAAAACTGTGATCCCAAGACTGAAGCTTAATTAGAGAATTAACCAACACCCATCAGAGTGGAAGCAGCTGTGAGTGGTACCAAAGTGTGGGAGAGATGTTCACTGACACTCATGCAAAGAGAAGACCTAAAGCTAAAGGGAGAGCAGATAGAAAAGTTTTTGCAAACCAGTTCTACTCTAAACACAAGTTAATGTTACAGAAATTTGAAACCTCTTGTGCACTGAAGGTATAGGTAGCAAAAAACAAACACTACATTGAACTGAATAACAATATAGCATTGTATCTGTGATCTTTTTTCATAGCAGTCCGATTAATTACTAGGAATGCATCATATTTACCTCCATTTTGCTCCCCAAGCCCCAAACTGTCTTAGCTTTCTAAATGGTAATGAGCTTACAGGTGACAGTCTATTAGATGTCAGTCTGTATGCCATGAGAAGCTCACTCATAAGCAGACCTTTTCGATTCAGTCTTAATCGTCAGAAGGACTCTTTGATTGCTTTCATTTTTCTTCTTTTGACTTCATCTCAATGTGTACTGGTAGCACTGAAATGAACGAATTGATACTCTTCTTGGATCATTCACTGCTCCTGTAAATTCCACCTAGGGTGGAATTCCAGGATCTTTTTTTTTTTTTTTTTGTAAATGAGATTAGTGCCAGGATTTTACATTCATTGCTAATGGAGATTATCAAAATTTAAAACTCTTTAAAATAGTAAACTTGGGCTTCCCTGGTGGCGCAGTGGTTGAGAATGTGCCTGCTAATGCAGGGGAAACGGGTTCGAGCCCTGGTATGGGAGGATCCCGCATGCCACAGAGCAACTAGGCCCGTGAGCCACAACTACTGAGCCTGCGCGTCTGGAGCCTGTGCTCCACAGCGAGAGGCCGCGACAGTGGGAGGCCCACACACCACGATGAAGAGTGACCCCCGCTTGCCACAACTAGAGAAAGCCCTCGCACAGAAACGAAGACCCAACACAGCAAAAATAAATAAATTAATTAATAAAATAGTACACTAAGTGAACTGGGAGAATATATTTAAAGGTAACGTGTATGACAAAAGTCTTGTATCTACAGTGCTTTTATTTTGTTCTTATTTTTTTAGGGTTTTGAGGTAGAAGTTTAGATTATTAATTTGAGACTTTTCCTTATGCATGTATTAGTGTTACAAATTTCTCTGTCAGCACTGCATTACCTGTGTCCCACAAATGTTGAAATATGTATGCCATTTTCATTCAATTCGATATATTTTTAAAACTTTCTCTTGAAACTTCCTTTTTTTTCCTAGATTAGAAATGTGTTGTTTTGTTTCCAAGTGTTTGGAGATTTTCCTGTTATGTTTCTGTTATTTATCTCTAGTTTGATTTTATTGTGGCTGGAGAACACATTCCATATGATTTCAAATTTTATGAATTTGTGGAGTTTTATTTATGGCCCAATATTTGGCCCATCTTGGTGAATGTTACTTGAATATTGAAAAAAAAGTGTATTTTGCTCTTGTTGCATAGAATATTCTATAAATGTCAATTAGATCATGTTGGCTGATATTATTGATCTTTTCCTATATAATTTCTGATTTTCTTGGTAGTTCTCTCAATTGTTGAGGGAGAGGAGTTAATGTTTTCAGCCATAATTGTGGATTAGTCCATTTCCCTTTTGTTCTATGGTTTTTCATTCACACATTTTGCAGTTCTGTTTTTTTGGTACATGTACCTTTAGAATTGCTATCCTTCTTGTGGATTGATCTCACATGGCAGAAAAGAGTACGAGGGCTCTCTGGTGTCCCCTTAATAAGGCACTAATCCTATCCAGGGCTCCACCTTCATGACCTAATTACCTTTCAAAGTCCCTACCTCCTAATACCATCACATTGGGGGTTACGTATGAATTTGGGGGGGTACACACATTGGGAAATGCATATGAATTTGGGGGGGACACACACCTTCAGTCCATTGCATTACCTACTCTTCAGATCTTAACAGAGACCTCACTTCTTCAGAAAGGACATTTCTGACCTATATAAAAAATACTCTCCATACTCTCTCTCACTCATGCCTGATCATTCCCTTCATAGGATTTGTCATAATCTTCAGTAATTTACATGCATGTATCAAGGATGTATTATTTCTCTTTTCCATTTTAAAGTAAGCTCCATGAGTGCAGGAATCATGCTTTTATCATTTGTGCCTGTATTCTCAGTGCTAAACACAATGCCTGGCACCAAGGAAACATACATTAATTGAATTAACATTTACTACCAATAACAGTATAAAGATATATACATGGTTTGCCTCATAATAGATATATTATTTTATACTCTTTAAATTTTCTAAAATAAAATTTAATTTAAAACCTGAAAGTGATGGATGTGAATGACAGTTTGTAGATTTTGCTTGCACATGTAAGTAACAGAATCATTTAGGTACATAAAAATTCTCAAAAACATTCTTAATTAGTTAACATGGGTGTCATTGCAAGAGGCACCTGTGGACTTACATAACAACATACAGTACCTCATTCCCTAGTACTAACTGAATCACAGTAGTCCTAGGCTACTCTCACACAATGAATTTATATGCACTTATGAGAACAATTTGGTAACAGTCTTCAAGCAACAGGAATGTTTCTGTATGATTTTTAATTATATGAAATAGCCATAGGAAGTAGCTTCATTCCTTTATTGGGATATACAGGGAGATAATTTATCAGCCATCATATGTTTATATGATTTTGGTATCAATTATTATAAAACACCTTAAACACCATTTACACATATTCCAACAGAGCTTACTTTTAGTGTTGTTAACCTGTAGTAGCTAAAACTTTTCTAGATTTGAGTATATGCTTCATCTTCCCTGTCTTGTAAGGATGATTCAAAGAGCTTTTTTACCTGCACAAGTTGGAACAATTTCAGAAAAAGGAATCTTTTCCCCCTTTGTTGCTACTGCCACTGTGATAGAAGCTACTGGTGACAGTGGAGAAGCCACATTTTCAGAATTCTCATGCTGGAGCAGTGGGAGAGAAAATGTATCAGCAAGATCCCTTATCTGTCACAACTCCTAACAGACAGGTGCAACAGTTATTTGTTCTTATAAATAAAGATACCAGCAGTCCCCCACTGTTAATGTGATTATAAAATTCATTCCTGTAAAAATGCCTGAGTTTCCTTGAATCCCTGTGGAGCCTCCCAGCGTGACTTGTGAGAAGCATTTGAAGTGGATTTAGTATTTGTTTAGAGACTTCTGCTCAGTGCTAATATTTCTTACATCTGCAATTATAGCGGAATTACACTACATGTACACAGAAATACATACACGATCTTTTCTAAAACCTTGCTCAACTTAGAAAGTAGCTTAACTACAATTAGCAGTAGCTTTGATCGAAATTCATGGGGAAGTCTGATTCATCTTAGAGGCATATTTAAACAAGACATACCAGTAACGTGTTGTTGGATTCTGTTTGCTAGTATTTTGTTGAGGATTTTTGCATCTATATTTATCATTGATATTGGTTTGTAATTTTTTGTAGTATCTTTGTCTGGTTTTGGTATCAGTGTGATGGTGGACTCATAGAATGAGTTTGGGAGTGTTCCTTCCTCTGTAATTTTTGGGAGAGTTTGAGAAGGATGAGTGTTAGCTCTTCTCTAAATGTTTGATAGAATTCACCTGTGAAGCCTTCTGGTCCTGGACTTTTCTTTCTTGGAAGATTTTTAATCACAGTTTCGATTTCATTACTTGTGATTGGTCTGTTCGTATTTTCTGTTTCTTCATGGTTCATTCTTAGAAGGTTATACTTTTCTAAGAATTTGTCCATTTCTTCCAGGTTGCCCATTTTATTGGCATAGAGTTGCTTGTAGTAGTATTTTTGATGCTTTCTATTTCTGTGGTGTCTGTTGTAACTTCTCCTTTTTCACTTTTAATTTTATTGATTTGAGTCTTCTCCCTCTTTTCCTTGATGAGTTTTGCTAAAGGTTTATCAATTTTCTTTATCTTCTTAAAGAACTAGCTTTTAGTTTTATTGATCTATGTTATTGCTTTCTTTGTTTCTATTTCATTTGTTTCTGCTCTGATCTTTATCATTTCTTCCTTCTACTAACTTTGGGTTTTGTTTGTTCTTCTCTCTCTAGTTCCTTTAGGTGTAAGGTTAGATTGTTTATTTGAGATTTTTCTTGTTTCTTGAAGTAGGATTGTATTTCTGTAAACTTCCCTCTTAGAACTGCTTTTGATACATCCCATAGGTTTTGGATCATCGTATTTTCGTTGTCATTTATCTCTAGGTATTTTTTGATTTCCTCTTTGATTTCTTCAGTGATCTCTTGGTTATTTAGTAATGTATTGTTTAGGCTCCATGTGTTTGTGTTTTTTACGTTTTTTTCCCTGTAATTGATTTCAAATCTCATAGTGTTGTAGTCAGAAAAGATGCTTGATATGATTTGTTTTCTTAAATTTACCAAGGCTTGATTTGTGACCCAAGATGTGATCTACCCTGGAGAATGTTCCATGTGCACTTGAGAAGAAAATGTAATCTGCTGTTTTGGGGTGGAATGTCCTATAAATATCAATTAAATCTATCTGGTCTATTGTGTCATTTAGAGCTTGTGTTTCCTTATTAATTTTCTGTCTGGATGATCTGTCCATTGGTATAAGTGACGTGTTAAAGTCCCCCACTATTACTGTGTTACTGTCGATTTCCTCTTTTATAGCTGTTAGCAGTTGCCTTATGTACTGAGGTGCTCCTCGGTTGGGTGCATATATATTTGAATATAGACACAAAAATTCTCAACAAAATACTAGCAAACAGAATCCAACAACACATTACAAGGATCATACACCATGATCAAGTGGGATTTATCCCAGGGATGCAAGGATTCTTCAGTATACACAAATCAATCAAAGTGATACACCATATTAACAAATTGAAGAATAAAAACCATATGATCATCTCAATAAATGCAGAAAAAGCTTTTGACAAACTTCAACACCAATTTATGATAAAAACTCTCCAGAAAGTGGGCATAGAGGGAACCTACCTCAACATAATAAAGGCCATATATGACAAACCCACAGCCAACATCATTCTCAGTGGTGTAAAAGTGAAAGCATTTCCTCTAAGATCAGGAACAAGACAAGGATGTCCACCCTCACTACTATTATTCAACATAGTTTTGGAAGTCCAAGCCATGGCAATGAGAGAAGAAAAAGAAATAAAATAATACAAATTGGAAAAAAGTAGTGAAACTGTCACTGTTTGCAGATGATATGATACTATACATAAAGAATCCTAAAGATGCCATCAGAAAACTACTACAGCTAATCAGTGAATTTGGTAATGTTGCAGGATACAAAATTAATGCACAGAAATCTCTTGCATTCCTATACACTAACAACAGAAGATCAGAAAGAGAAATTAAGGAAACAATCCCATTCACCATTGCAACAAAAAGAATAAAATACATGGGAATAAACCTACATAAGGAGGTAAAAGACCTGTACTCAGAAAACTGTAAGACACTGATGAAAGAAATCAAAGATGACACAAACAGATGGAGAGATATACCATGTTCTTGGATTGGAAGAATCAATACTGTGAAAATGACTATACTACCCCAAGCAATCTACAGATTCAGTGCAATCCCTGTTAAATTACCAGTGGCATTTTTTACAGAACCAGAACAAAAAAAATCTTAAAATTTGTGTGGAGACACAAAAGACCCCAAATATCCAAAGCAGTCTTGATGGACAAAAACAGAGTTGGAGGAATCAGACTCCCTGACTTCAGACTATGCTACAAAGCTAGAGTAATCAAGACAATATGGTACTGGCACAAAAACAGAGGTATAGATCAATGGAACAGGATAGAAAGCCCAAAGATAAACCCATGCACCAGTGGTCAACTAATTTATGACAAAGGAGGCAAGAGTATACAATGGAGAAAAGACAGTCTCTTCAATAAGTGGTGCTGGGAAAACTGGACAGCTACATGTAAAAGAATGAAATTAGAACACTCCCTAACACCATACAGAAAAATAAACTCAAAATGAATTAGACACCTAAATGTAAGACTGGACACTATAAAACTCTTAGAGGAAAACATAGGAAGAACACTGTTTGATATAAATCACAGCAAAATCTTTTTTGATCCACCACCTAGAGTAATGGAAATAAAAACAAAAATAAACAAATGGGACCTAATGAAACTTAAAAGGCTTTTTTTGCACAGCTCAGGAAACTACAAACAAGATGAAAAGACAGTCCTCAGAATGGGAGAAAATATTTGCAAACGAATAAACGGACAGAGGTTTAAGCTCCAAAATATATAAGCAGCTCATGCAGCTCAATATTAAAAAAAGAAACAACCCAATCAAAAATTGGGCAGAAGACCTAAGTAGACATTTCTCTAAAGACATACAGATGGCCAAGAAGCACATGAAAAGCTGCTCAACATCACTAATTATTAGAGAAATGCAAGTCAAAACTACAGTGAGGTATCACTTCACACCAGTTAGAATGGGCATCATCAGAAAATCTACAAACAAGTGCTGGACAGAGTATGGAGAAAAGGAAACCCTCTTGCACTGCTAATGGGAATGTCAATTGATACAGCCACTATGGAGAACAGTATGGAGGTTCCTTAAAAAACTAAAAATAGAATTACCATATGACCCAGTAATCCCACTACTGGGCATTTACCCAGAGAAAACCATAATTCAAAAAGACACAGGCACCCCATTGTTCATCGTAGCACTATTTACTATAGCCAGGACATGGAAGCAACCTAAATGCCCATCAGCAGACTAATGGATAAATATGTACATATATACAATGGAATATTATTCAGCCATGAAAAGGAACGAAATTGGGTCATTTCTAGAGACGTGGATGGATCTAGAGACTGTCATACAGAGTAAAGTAAGTCAGAAAGAGAAAAGCAAATATTGTATATTAACGCATATATGTGGAACCTAGATAAATGGTACAGATGAACCGGTTTGCAGGGCAGAAATAGAGACACAGATGTAAGGAACAAACGTATGGACACCTAGCGGGGGAAAGTGGTGGGAGGTGGTGGTGGTAGTGGGATGAATTGGGAGATTGGGATTGACATATATACACTGATGTGTATAAAATAGATAACTAATAACCTGCTGTATAAAAAATAAATGAAATAAGATTAAAAAAATATATACCAGTAAAAACTCAGTTTGAACTGATCAATTGCATTAAGGACTTTAGAGATAAAGTATATTGTTTCCAAATCAAAAGAAAAGGCTAGAATATTCTCTAGCAGTAATCAGAGATGCCTTTAGTACTTAATTTCCAGACCTGAAACACTGAATATGTATTATTAAGCATAGAGATATGTTATAGAGAGTCATGTACCGTGTATACAGAGAATTATGAACATTCATTGTAATCAGTTATCTTTTGCCATAGATATCCAGGCTAAAACCTAGTTTTTCTTTTACAAGTAGGTATATTATAGAGTTTCATAATATAGTATACCCAAACCCATCAGTGCTTCATGAAAAAATTTCATAAAGCTTGTAAAATATCTGAAATGTTCTAGGACAACAGACATAACTATGTACTTCACTGGCAAGGGACCTCAGGATCCAAGGAACAACTGGGTGGTGAGTTTCCTGGGTACCAGGAATGATCATGTCCATTGATATCTACCACCAATCAGGATGCTCTTTCTTTTTGAAAAACATTAATTTTACCAAAATTACATTACCAAATATAATTATTCTTACAATAATTAGATGTGTAATAATGCCTTGATTTATTTTATCTTTTGAAGAGATGCATGTTTTTAAGTGAATTGAAATGTAGTTTATTTGTCTTTAGGAATTGGTATACACATGAAACTCTGAGTAAGTGTGAGTAAATTTAGTTTAGCCATTCATTCATCCATTTATTCAAAAATACTTTTATGTGTCTGTTATATGCCAGTCACTGTTCTAGGCTCTTGGACTTGAGCAAAATAGGCCAAAAAATCTGCTTTTCTGGCACTATAAATTACATTGGATGGATAATAAAAGGTAATAAGAGCTATATGAAAAGTAATAGACCATTGTATGAGGGTATGGAAGGTAATTTTAAATAGGGTAGTCAAAGTAAATCTCATTGAGTATATGACATTTGAGCAAGGATGTTTGCATTACGTGATAAATCATCAAATATAGAAAACTTTTGAGTGAAATTTATGATGTAAGTTAAGTTGACACTGCTTTGTACAAACATCTCAGCACCAAACATTTAAGTTAAACCTTGGAGTTGTAAAAGTATTATTTTTCTCAGGATAGAAATGTTAGCTTGCCTTACACAGATATACAATATATATACTTATATATACATATGTATATATGTACATATGTAGTATATATAATTTTAATTTCTGGATAGGCTACAGATAGCATTTTATGGGACAAAAGTTGGCAAAATTACTAACAAAGTGATCACAATTATGCAAGTGCAGTTTGAATTTACCTAATTTGAACTGGCATTGAATATTCACCATAGATTTTGTGGTGTACAAAATGCAACTGCCAAATGGAAGCCAAAGCATACAAACAAAACAAAGCCTTGGGACTCTTAGATCTGTGTAGTAATTGATACATTAATTGATGTGAACCAGATTGGAAAGTTCTTCACTTTAAAAAATTAAGTACCTAAAGAATTAAAGAAAACATGTCATGATTGAACAATATACTTCTGTTTAAATAAATGTTATTTTACAAAATATTGGGTTTTTCATATTTTATGGGGGTAATGTACTTTGTCTGACCAAGTAATTAGAGATAATATTTTATGCCAAGTTTGGAATAACACAGACATAGAGGAATTCAAAATATTTTAAGCAAACTTAAAAAATATATATACAAAGTTTCTAATGGAAAGTTTTTTATAGACTAGTAATAACTTAGAGCAATTATTACAGACTGAATCAGATACACATGAATTAATTTTCAAATGTAATTCTGATTGTAATGTTGCTAGTATATCATCTGTATAACACATTCATCAATGAAACCCTGTATACTCAAAGAATAAATTAAAACATGCCAAGTAACAAGGTGTGATTTAAGATTCAAAAAGAAAAAGAAAAAAAAGAACTAAGCCATACATTTGTTAATAAGCCCATAACCTAACTAAATTTTTCAGAGCAATTCAGTCTGTTTGGTTTAGGGTTTCAGGTATGCAGCATCAGGCTGTCAGAGCTATATCAGTTCATTTTATTTCACTAAGCAAGAAGAATATCCACATTTTCATCTCCAATCTATCAGCATTTAGCCATTGTTTAATTCAGTACAAACTCTGATGATCTCATTCATTCAAATATAACATTTCTTTGTAAATTTCCCAAATTTTATCAGCAATCTGAGGTTTCTTTTGATTTCTAGAATCCACCAACTGCTGGGCATTTCTAGTTTGTCGCCCTGCAGTCTTCTCAAGTGGAATTTGTTTAAAAACAAAAACATATGAATCTTTATCTTCAAGACCCAAACTACCAACCCCTCAAATTATGTCTTAAAGTATTTTAATTGCCACCCCACCCTTATTGTCTATACCTACTCTTTATTTTTGCTTCATCATGTAGAAGATAACATTGTTACCTACTTTGACTCTCATTTTTTTTTTTTTAATTTTATTTATTTTATTTTTTGGCTGTGTTGGGTCTTCATTTCTGTGCGAGGGCTTTCTCTAGTTGCGGCGAGCGGGGACCACTCTTCATCGCCGTGCGCGGGCCTCTCCCTGTCGCGGCCTCTCTTGTTGCAGAGCACAGGCTCCAGACGCGCATGCTCAGTAGTTGTGGTGCAGGGGCTTAGTTGCTCCACGGCATGTGGGATCTTCCCAGAACCAGGGCTTGAACCCGTGTCCCCTGCATTGGCAGGCAGATTCTCAACCACTGCGCCACCAGGGAAGCCCTGACTCTCATTTTTAAAAGAAACTCTAAGCAGTTTCCTTATACATAGCTTTTCCCCAATCTGAATAATTCACCATTCTGCAAAGTCATCAATCTTTGTAAACTTCCACAGCATAATTTTCTAATTATTGCCTTTTGGTTTGCCTCCACTGAACTCCTTGCGTCTGCTATGACTTCTCTGCTCCCTTTTTACCTATTTTACAAATAATTTTATTTAAGACTCATTTTAAATTAAACTTTTTATTACACCATTTTATTGACCACCAAATGTGAAAGTAATTTCCCTTTACTCCAGAATCATATCGATTTTTATTCACACCTTTTACGACATCGAAATTGGCAAGATTTAAACAGAACATATGGGGCTTCCCTGGTGGCACAGTGGTTAAGAATCCGCCTGTCAATGCAGGGGACATGGATTTGAAACCTGGTCCAGGAAGATGCTGTGGAGCAACTAAGCCCGTGCGCCGCTACTGCTGAAGCCCGTGAGCCACAACTACTGAAGCCCGCGCACAGCAAGAGAAGCCCCCACTCGCCACAACTAAAGGAAGCCTGCATGCAACAATGAAGACCCAATGCAGCCAAAAATAAATAAATTAATTAATTAAAAAAAACAACATATGGAAGGAAGACTGCTCATCACACTGTTCAAGCTATTCTCTGTCATGGAAGATGAAAAATTGGATAGAATTTGTGTCTCTGAATTTTAAAAGAATTTGCACATCCAACTACAGAGTGAATTAGACCTAGGCATGTGCACTCCTGGAGTAACTAAAAGATGGCAAACAGTTAAACCAGTAATCCTCAAATAATTATTTTAATCAGGGCAGGGAAAAATGGTTTTCTATTAATAAGATGTGGTTTTTTCCTCTTATATCTAAATTAGCCATTTATAAGTACATTTATTATGTAATTTTCTGAAGCAGGTATTTTGTTGGAGAAAAGGCATATTAAGCAATTTTAACATTTATGTAAAAAATTTAAATCAAATTTTACAGGTGAATATCATACTAATTTGTAATATCCTGATTCAGATGTTCAACTTGTGATTGTGTCTGGGTTTTGATAGGATTTTTCATTATTAATAGACCATTTTCTTTTAGAGCAGTTTCAAGTTTAAATTGAGCAGAAAGTACAGTGAGTTTCCATATACCTCCTCTTCCTTTACCACCCTTCCCGCACCTCCACAATTACCCCTCTTATTAACAGCCTGCATTGTTAGTGTGGTGCCATTATTGGATTGGACAAAGGAATAATGTCATGTATCCATCTTTGCAGTATCAGACAGAATACTTTCACTATCTTAAAACTGCCCTGTGTTCCATCTATTCATTCTTACCTCCCTCCCACTGAACCCGTGGCAACCACTGATATTTTTACTATCTGTATAGTTTTGCCTTACCAGATTGTCCATAATTAGAATCATATGATACGTACACTTTTCAGACTAGCTTCCTTCCTTAGCTTAGAATTCATACATTTACGGTTCCTTTGTATCTTTTCCTGGCTCAATAACTTATTTCTTTTCATGGTTTAATGATATTCCATTGTGTGAAAGTACCAAAATTTAACCATTCACTATTGAAGGACATCTTGGTTGCTTTCAGTTTTGGGCCATTATGAATAAAGTTGCTATAGACATTCATGTACAAATGTTTGGGTGGATATAAGTTTTCAATCATTTGGATAAATATCTATGAGTATGATTGCTGAATCCTGTTGTATGACAGTGTTTAGCTATAACTTTGTAAGAAACTGCTGTAACTATGTACCAAAGTAGCTGTACCATTTTGCATTCCCAGAAGGGAATGAATGAGAGTTCCTGTTGCTCCACATCCTCGTCAGCATTTGGTGGTGTTTGTTTTAGATTTTAGCCATTCTGATAGGTATGTAGCACTATTATGTTTTAATTTGCCATTTCCTAAAGACACATGTTGTTGAGCACCTTTTTGCATGCTATTTGCCATCATCCTTTTTGATGAGAGTTGTGTTCAGTCTTTTGTCTTGTTTTGGTTTTGGTTTGGTTTTCTTATTGTTGTGTTTTAAGGATTCTTTGTTTATTTTAAAAACAATAACTTTATAAAGGATCCAAGTCCTTTATCAGGTATGTGTTTTGCACATATTTCTCCTAGTCTGTGGTTTGTCTTTTGTTTTCTCTCTCTTAACAGTCTTTCTTGTAGCAAGTTTTAACTTTAATAAGCTCTATCCTATCAATTTTGTCTTTCGTGGGTTGTATCTTTCAGTTTTGTGTCTAAAGTTCATTGCTAAACCCAAAGTCACCTAGATATCCTCCTATGTTATCTTGAAGAAATTTTATAGATTTGTATTTTATGTATAGTTCTATGATACATTTTTAGTTAATTTTATGAAGGTGTCAAGTAAATGTCTAAATACTTTTTTTCATATTCAGTAGGCACCTGCTGATAATTTTTTAGTTACATGATTATATTCACTTTTTTGCACATGGACTTTTCAGTTGTTTCATTGCCATTTGTTGAAAAAATAACCTATTTTCCATTCAGTTGCTTTTATCCTTTGTCAAATCTTAGTTCACTGTATTTGTGTAGGTCTCTTTCTGGGCTTTCTGTTCTTTTCCATTGACCTTTTTGTCTGCTCTTTTGCCAATGCAACACTGTCTTGATTATTGCAGCTTTATAGTAAGTCTTGAGATAAAGTAATGTCAGTCCTGACTTTTTTCTCCCTCTTCACTATTGTGTCTGATATTCTGGGTCCTTTGGCTTTTCCATATAAACTTTAGAATTACTTTATCAATATCCACAAGGTAACTTGCTGGCATTTTTATGGGGATTGCATTAAATCTATGGATCAGTTTGGGAAGAACTGACCACTTGACAGTACTGACTCTTATTAACCATGAACAGGGAATATCTCTACATTTATTTGGGTCTTCTTTGATATCTGTCATCAGAATTTTATAGTTTTTTTCATATATATGTTGTGAATATTTTACTGGATTTATACCAACGTGTTTTGGCAGTTTTTTAGTGCTGCTATAAATGGCTTTGTGGCTTTAATATCAAATTCCGATTGTTCATTGCTGGTATGTAGGAAAGCAATTGGCTTCAGTATATTAAACTTTTATCCTGCAGTCTTGTTACAGTCACTACTTGTAGGAATTTTTTTTGTTGATTTTTTGAGATTTTCTACATAGGCAAGCATGTCATCTACAAAGAGAGATTTTATTTCTTCCTTCCCAATCTGTATACTTTTTATTTCTTTTTTAAAAATCTGATTGCACCGGCTAGGAGTTCCAGTATGACGTTGAATTGGAGCAGTGAAAATGGATGTCTTTGTTTTGTTACTGATCTTAGATGGAAAGCTTCTAATGTCTCACAATTAAGTATAATGTGAATTGTAGGATTTTGTAGATGTTCTATATCAAGTTGAGGAAATTCCCCTCTTCATAGTTTGCTGAGTTTTTTTCATAAATGCATGTTGGGTTTTATAAAAGTTTTTCTTGCATCTATTGACATGATCATGTGACTTTTCTTCTTTAGCCTGTGAATGGGAAGGATTACATTAATTGATTTTGAATGTTGGACAAACTTACATACTTAGAATAAATCTCCTGTGGTTGTGGTATATAATTCTTTTTATATGTTGTTGGATTTGACTTATAAATATTTAGTTGAGGATTGTTGCATGCATATTCATGAGACATACTGCTCTGTAATTTTCTTTCTTGTGATGTCTTGCCTGGTTCTAATATTAGAATATTGCTGGTCTTGTAGTATGAGTTAAGAAGTATTCCTTCTGCTTCTACGTTCTGAACAATATTGTAGAGAACTAGTTATTCTTCATTAAATGTTTCATAGAATTCACCAGTGAAACCAGCTGTGCTTGATAATTTTTGTTTAGGAAGGTTATTAATTACTGACTAAGTTTCTTTAGTAAATGTAGGCCTACTTACATAATCTATTTATCCTTGTGTGAGCTTGACAGAATGTGTTTTTCAAGGAATTGGCACATTTCATCTAGGTTATCAAATTTGTGGAGCTAGAGTTTTTCATATCTTTTTAATGTCCATGGGATCAGTAGTGATATTCCATCATTCATTTCTATATTAGCAATCAGTATCTTCTCTCTGTTTATCTTGGTTAACTTGCCTAGCAGTTTATCAATTATATTCATCTTTTTAAAGAATTTTCTTTCAGACTTGTTTTCTTGTCTTCAATTTTACTGAATTACACTTTAATAAACTGCCCCAAATTCATGATAAATGACAGGTGCTTACGTCTGTGCTGAGGCTGAATGTGAGTGTCTGCTTTACCTACACAGGTAGGTAGGAGGTAGGAGATTCTGGACTTCCTTGACAAAATAATAGAATGTGAAGAAATCCAGCAATATTTTGTTGAAATTTACAAGTTTATTAATAGTCAAGTTACTTGGAAAAAAGAAAAATTGGGAAGTTTACACTAGTGGATATTGAGACTTATGATAATAAGTTGTGGTTGTTAAAGTTAGTTAAGGTTAGTGTCATATTGGCTCAAAAGAGACAAGATGAAGGATGGAATAAAACTGAGTACAAATGGACCCATGCATATGAAGACATTGGATGTAATAACAAAGGTGGACATCAGAGCAAAAAGAGAGATACTTTTCAGTGAATGTTGCTAAATCAGTTGGATATACATATAGGTGAAAATAAGCAAGCAAGCAAACAACAAAAACAATGACTCCTACCCCACCACATATGAAAAATTTAATTTTAGCAAGACTGAGAAGGAAATAAGAAAAATAAAGCAATGAACCTCTTTAGAGATGTTAGATATTATCTTTGTTAGACGATTGTTAGATATGACTTCAGCATAGAAAAAAGTTTACTTACACAACACCCAAAAAGCTAACCATTAAAAAAATGATAAATTAGACTCCCTTAAAACTATGAACACAGTGGGGCTTCCCTGGTGGTGGAGTGGTTGAGAGTCCACCTGCCGATGCAGGGGACACGGATTCGTGCCCTGGTCCGGGAAGATCCCACATGCCGTGGAGCGGCTGGGCCCGTGAGCCATGGCCGCTGAGCCTACGCGTCCGGAGCCTGTGCTCCGCAATGGGAGAGGTCACAACAGTGAGAGGCCCGCGTACCACGAAAAAAAAAACCCAAAAAACCTATGAACACTGTTTTTCATGAGAAGAATTAAGAGAATGAAAAAATAGACGCAAAATCGCAAGGAGATAATATATATGTGACATATATAGTAATAAAGGGCCATAAGTTTGTTACAGTCAGAAATGGAATACAGCAGTGAAAATGAATGAATTAATTCTAAATATGGATAAATCTTATAAGCATAATTTTGAGAGAAAGAAGTTAAACACAAATGAATGTAAAGTGTATGTGTTTAGGCATTTACAGTTCAGAAATAGGCAAAACCACTCACTCATATAAAAACCCAGTATATCGTTTGCTTCTGTATAGAAAGTAAAGGATAGAGATTGACAGAGGGCATCAATGAGCTTTGAGAGTGTTGATCACATTATATTTCTCGACCTGGATAGTATTTCCATAGGTGACTATTTATTGTGCCATAAATTTATTTTTAGATACTTTCATATATGTATATTTTCTTAATAAAAATATTGTTAACTTGTTTATGCAACTGAAAATTAGAGAAGTAAAGTCTGACTGCAGGCTGCTTTTGATTAGTAAATCAGTGGTGTTATAGAAGGAACACTTTTTTCCTTTTCTAATCTCCACCTGTTAATTACTGCTGTATCCTAAAAATTCATGATTCCCATATTTCTGTTAATAGCTCATCCTTCATGCTTGACAAAATGAGAGTACCTTTCTCGTAGCATGCACAAAACAAATCCTGAGACTCAGAGTACTTCTCTGATTCTTATCACATGCCCACCATTGAACCAAAAGGTGTGGCAAAAGGGGAACGTGAAATGATTGGCTTCACCTTGCTCTAGATCTGGGTGTGTGATCAACTTTAGCACAATTGCCTTGATAGAAATAGAGGCCTGATGGGAAGGGGTGATGGGAAGGAAAGTTACTAGAATTCAATTAACAAATGTCCCATTCAGAAATTATAAGAAAACAAATTAGCTCTAGATTACACCAATTACATGCACGATGCCATTAAATGGCATCTATTGCAGTGGAAAAATTAAATGTGAGGTTAAAAAAGTTAATTCACATAGGGAGCATTTAAACTCTACCAAATTAATGTAAGATTCAACATTTGGTGGAAAAAGTAACTGCATTAGTGACATTAACTGTGTGTAACTAAGCTCTCCTTTCATACTGGAAAGTGCTTCTAATTTATTGAGGTCTTCAGGAATTAACCAGGAGTCACATCTTGACTCAGTCTGCAAGAAAAAAAACTGCTGGTGCTATGAGATTTCAGAATCTGGCCATGTTAAGTGATTATTATTGGTTTCTGTGTTATGAAAATATGTAATTATCTCACATACTAAGATCAAAGGGACTTTTGAGAAAATGCAAGTAATGCATATTTAAATACATTTGTGATATTTGAAAACATTTTTTCAACAGGAAATGAGAACAGTCAATCTACAATTTCCATACAACTGAGGGGCCTGTGTGCTTCTTAGAACAATGTTTCTTGAGCCAGAAAGTGTTTTCTTCTTTCCTAGTTTTGATCGTAAGAGAAATTAATACAGCTGTAGCTATTAAGAAAATTAATAACCATTATATAATCCACCAACATATTGAGAATGAACTTAAATTTTTGAAAAAGGTGGAATTTTATGACGAATTTTCTAGTAGCTTTTTGGACTAGAGCTTTAGTTGTGAGAAAAAGAAAGCTAACCCACTATAATTAAATCTGCTGGAAAATGTGATTACAAGAGGAAAGCATAAACTTGTTTTTCAGGTAATTCTAGCATGTGGGATCTTCCCGGACCGGGGCAGGCGGACTCTCAACCACTGCGCTACCAGGGAAGCCCTGGCAGGTGGATGCTTAACCACTGTACCACCAGGGAAGCCCTGTTTTTTTCTTTCTATTTCAGATTTTATTTGTCCCGATGTTATGAACCTGACATAATTACCCTTATCAACCAATACTATGATACTACCATTCTCTTAAATATCATTTGGATTGTGGTTTTCTTTATATTTACTTAATTGCACAGTTGTTTGTAAATGGTTTGATCAATTATGCCAAGGAAAACAAAGAATATTCTTATAAAATTATATTTCCAATAATGTAAGCAAAATAATTTGGACCAACCCTCCAACTGAAAATAATTAAATATACTGGATTAAACAATTGAAGAACTGAGAGAATAATAGGAAATCATCGTCAGTACAGAATCTGACAGGGCAAAATTCCAGATAAGTAAACTGAGTCCCAGAGGCTACCTGCACACATGTACATGCACATGAGGGAGAGAGAGAACAATAAAGCCAATTGGGCAAAGGTGAACATTTAGTTTGGGTAAAAGGTATGAGAGAGTTTTTCAAACTATTCTCACAACTTTTACAAAAATTAATTTAAATGTATCATTTCCAACCAAACCAAAAAAAACAAAAATCAAACCTTTTAACATTGTCTCTGTGTTGAAGAAAATTCTTTTGATCTGGATATACTCTAAGAAATTTTGTTTTAGATGTATATGTTTTAGGTAATACTGCAGCTACTTGCTTGAATAGTAAAAAAAAAAAAAAAAAAAAAGTAAAAAGTGATAGAATACATTAAGTTTTTAAACAGCAATTGTAATGACTAGAAAAATACATAAAATAGTATATATAAATAATATTTTAAATTTCTAGATACAACAAAAATATATAAATCTGGAGGAAGATATATAGAGTTCAAATATTCTAAGGCCCTTTATTATATGGAGAGCAGGACCAAACTCTGCCTGAAGTCAGCATGGAAACCTTCTCTCATAATGTATCCTCTTAGATCACAGTTTCAGAATCTGTCTTCTTGCCCACAGTCTGTAAAGATCACCTTGATATTTTTTACCTTTTTATGCACAGCAGTTTCACTTTACCCAGATTCCTTCCAATTGCCAACTCTCAACCTTATATTTGTGTTTCCTATTATACCATCTAGAGTATGAGGATAAGCCTACCATCCTCTCCCATCTTATCTTTTGGAAGGGTTCTTGTGTGCAGAAGAGCATGAGCCTCTTGTAATTCCAAAGGGGATTTGTGCCTCCCTTTGAGGTAATTGCCTTCATTAGTACCCAGCCTTTTCTATCAAATTTTCTATCAAATTTTAAAATGTTTCACCTATTATTTCTTCCAGTATATTTTTATGATCCCTTTATCTCTTCTGCTATATGGAGTTAATTTACATGTTCTAAATTGCTTGATACTGTACCATAGGTTTTGCATGTTTTGTTCATTTTTTCATTACCTCTCTTTTTTCTCTACTTCAGTTAGGAGAGTTTCACTGTTCAGTCTGAAAGGGCACGCCTCTTTTTTTCTGTAGTTTCTAACACTCTATTACCATAGTCATTGTATTTCTTATATTAGATATTGTATGTCTTATCTCCAGAAGTTACCTTTACATTTTTTTCTGCGTTTTCTTTTTTCTCTCCTCATCGTGTTAAGGTTTACTCTCTCTTCTTGAGTACATTGAATATGTTTGTAATAGTTATTGAATATCCTTGTCTGCTAGTTTTATCATCTCTGTAATTTCTTGGGCTGTTTCTGTTAATTGCTGTTTCCCCTGGTTATTAGTTTTATTATATTTTCCCTTGTTTTTCGTTGCATGATACGTTTTAATTGAGTATATGAAACATTCTAAACTTTACTCTTCTATTTGCTAGATGTTGATGTATTTCATTAAATGGTGGTAGGCTTGTTTTGGCATGCGGTGAAGTTACTTGCATGAGGGTGATCATTCTGATGCTTGCTTTAAGCTTTATTAAGGCAAGTGTGGAATAATCTTTAGGCTAAGACGACTTTAGCCCCACTATTTAGGTGATCCCTTTCTGAGATCTCTATCCAGTATGCTGTGTATTAATTATGAGGTTTCTCCCCTCTCTGGCTCCTTGCACACCTTTATTATTTCTAGCCTTTTTAAGCTTCAGAAGCATTTGTCCTGCTGCTTTCTAGTGGTTCTTTCCCTGATGTTGGGTAATTTGTTATGTTTTTGGAACTTTATTGAGATAATCACCATATGTGTAAATTTAAGGCTTACAGCATGTTAATTTGATGCCCTTAAATATTGTGAAATGATTACCACCCTAGCTTTAGTTAACACTTCCATCAGGTCATATAATTACCTTTTTTTTGGTGAGACTATTTAAGATCTACTCTTTTAGCATCTATCAAGTATAACACAGTATTTATTAACTGTAATCACCATGATGTACATTAAACTTACTAGAACTTTTTCATCTCAAAGTTTGTACCCTTTAACTAAAATCTCCCCAGTTCCTCCATCCCCCAGTCCCTTATAACCACCATTCTACTGTTTCTATGAGTTCAGCTTTCCTTCTGCACATGTGAAGATCAGTATTCTCCCAAACACCTAAGGGAACCCTCTGCTCTCTTTCTATGTAACTCTCACTTCTCTGGTCTTATTCCCCATACATTCTAGCTTCCTAAGCCTCCATGAACTCTCACCTGTGTCTCCGCAACTCAGGAATGCAGTTGGACCTTGTTTCCCCTTCTTTACTGCTTGCTGGAAATTAGCTACAGGTTCTAAGCTAAACAGTCATTGGGTTCTTCTCACTTAGTTCCCTTGCTTCAGGGTTTGCAAACATGTGCTGCATGTTATCCAATGTCTGAACATCATTGTTTGACATATTTAATCTGATTTTCTAGTTGTTTAAGACAGGAGGGTAAAACTTTTCCCTGTTTTTCTATCATGGCTTGTACGAGGCACCAAAGATAAAACTTTTAGAATTTTCATAGTGAATTTATTTTTAGAGGCCAATTTTGTTGTAACAAATCAACTATAAGCATTCAATTATTTGAATTCTCTGGTTTTTTCACCATGAAGAAAAATATCTGACAATGTAACATTTTCCTTAGTTTTTTAAAAAATTTTTTGCTGTACGTGGGCCTCTCACTGTTGTGGCCTCTCCTGTTGCGGAGCACAGGCTCCAGATGCGCAGG
>NW_006780402.1:0-2745 GCF_000442215.2 Lipotes vexillifer
TCCGCAATGGGAGAGGCCACAACAGTGAGAGGCCTGCATACCGCAAAAAAAAAAAAAAAAAAAGAAAAAAACTGAAAAAGAAAAGAAAGGAGGAAAAAGGCCTTTTTAAACTCAAGCAGGAAAACTATGAGATCTCTGTCTTTGCCTACCTAGATCTATGTATGTCTGTTGTGTATGTTATAAATATGATATGTTTCTAATTCCGGCTGCTATCATCAATATTAATTTGTAAAAGAGCTGTATTTATTTGACTTAGAAGTAAGGACTTACAAATCAAATATTTCTAGATGGAACTTAAAGTAGCCTCAATTTTAAAAGATCACGTGATCTAGGATTAATTTTTAACAAATGAAAACAAGTTCAAGTTGATGGTTTGATTAATACAAACATGTCTTTAGAGTCATCAGCATTAAGTATGATACTTTTATTGTACCTAGGTTTACTGCAAGTCAAGAAAGCTATGTTCTCTCTGTTATAATATGTGTCAAAAAGAAAATTAACTTGGCACTGTTGGCAGAAATGTAAATTGATACAGCCACTATGGAGAACAGTATGGAGGTTCCTTAAAAAACTAAAAATAGAACTACCATATGACCCAGCAGTCCCACTCCTGGGCATATACCCAGAGAAAACCATAGTTCAAAAAGACACATACACCCCAGTGTTCATTGTAGCACTATTTACAATAGCCAGGACATGGAAGCAACCTAAATGTCCAGGAATGGAAGAATGTATAAAGAAGATGTGGTACATATATGCAATGGAATATTCCTCAGCCATAAAAAGGAACGAAATTGGGTCATTTGTAGAGATGTGGATGGACCTAGAGACTGTCATACAGAGTGAAGTTAAGCCAGAAAGAGAAAAACAAATATCGTATATTAACGTATACACATGGAATCTAGAAAAATGATATAGATGATCTTATTTGCAAAACAGAAATAGAGACACAGACGTAGAGAACAGCCATATGGACACCAAGGGGAGAAAGGGGGCGGTGGGATGAATTGGGAGATTGGGATTGACATACATACAGTATTGATACTATGTACAAAATAGATGACTAACGAGAACCTACTGTATAGCTCAGGGAACTCTACTCAGGGCTCTGTGGTGACCTAAATGGGAAGGAAATCCAGAAAAGAGGGGATACGTGTATACGTATAGCTGATTCACTTTGCTGTACAGCAGACACTAACACAACATTGTAAAGCAACTAAACTCCAATAAAAATTAATTATCAAAAAAAAGAAAATTAACTTGGTCTGATGATATTTTCATAAGTAATGAAAAAGAGATAAATGGGATAAAATTTTGGGGTGAACTCTTTAAGAATAATTAGTTTTATGGTATGTCTACCTAAAGACAGTTTCTCCAGTATTTTTGGTAACTTGAAGCTTCAGAGTTCTGCTACATTAAGTTAAATAATGGAAATTCATTGAATGTCTATGTCATTCTTAATAAGATAAATTCTGAAACATTAATTGCTAAAGAAGTCTATGTTTACCTGTTTTGACCGCTTATTACAGAGAGACTAAATACATTTGAGACTATTAATAAATATATTTGATGCTTATTGGAAGGTTGAACTATGAAGTGGTGTATATTTTTAGAAATTAGTGTTTAAAAAGGAACCCTGAGTAAAGAGTTCTATGAATGGCCAAGACTGACTAAGATTAGATTTAATTTAATTAAATGAATGAAGTCTAATATGAAAGGTCAAATGGTGCAAAACTAGAATTTGGCGTTTTCTCTGTTAAGGGGACAAAGTTTTCTTGAAACATTGATCTGTTTTTTTGTTTTGTTTTTTTTTTTGCGGTACGCGGGCCTCTCACCACTGCGGCCTCTCCTCTTGTGGCCTCTCCCGTTGCGGAGCATAGGATCCGGACGCTCAGGCCCAGCGGCCATGGCCCACGGGCCCAGCCGCTCCGCGGCATGTGGGGGCACGAACCCGCGTTCCCCGCATCGGTGGGCAGACTCTCAACCACTGCGCCACCAGGGAAGCCCCATCGATCGGCTTTTGACAACAGCTTGTAAAGGTTCTTTATCTCTTAAGTAAGCTGTTGTAACTTTCTGTAATTGCCTTGGAAATCTTTTGTTATCATTTTGGTTAAATGAATAAGTATTGTTTCATGGTAACTTATGATCCTACTTGGCCAGATGTTTAAAACCTTCTGATGTCTTTGACAAACTTGCTCAAATCAAATGCCAAATGAAGTTCTTTTGACCTCTAGCTAACTTTGTGATGCTTCAGAGGTCCCCTGAACACGTCAAAGGCAGATATTAAATTAATTAGGGTAATTTGGTATGTTAAATTCTAAACATGGGAAACATTGTCAAATGAATAATGATAATCATTCTTAGGTTATATTGCATGGGTAAGTATTCTTAACATAAATGTTCGAGAAATTACATGAAGTTCTTAAAATTTGAAATGTCCTGGTGAGTTGTCAGTCATAATTCTAGTTGTTATTTTAAGATGTTGTATGTCACAGAAATAGCCAAATTTCCTTGGCAGTTGCATTGTAATCAGGTCTTTAACTATGATTTTAAGTCTTTTGTTATTTATAGACAGTTATTGTCCTACTCTGACGCTTTTGCAGAAATGCTTGTAGATGACTAGCCTTTATGCTCCAAAACTAAATTAGACTCGGGAGCAAATGGACTTCCACCTTGTATGAGGTCTATTTCAGCAAGAGCTCTCTTATGTAAGGTTACTGAAGAGGGTCTCCCTTAAAAAAAAAA
>NW_006780404.1:0-272 GCF_000442215.2 Lipotes vexillifer
AACTTGATGAACCAGCCAAGTCCAAGGAACCGGTGTGGGCTCCTGAGAGTCAGGATAGAAAAGTGGCTGTAGCTCTGGCTTGTTTCTCATCATTTTATCTGGCCCATGAGTGGGAGACACCTTCAAGAAAACCCTCTCCTAATGAGAGGAACCCAGGAGTCAGGGAGAGGAGGGGTGGGTGCTGGGTGGACAGAGAGGCCTGGTGCCCGGCGTGCAGTGGAAGTCTCAGGAAGACCAGGCAGAGGGAGGCCGCACAGAGTGATCCCCAGGGT
>NW_006780405.1:0-329 GCF_000442215.2 Lipotes vexillifer
TGTAATGGTGCTGTATAAAGTACTTTAACCCTGATATAAAAGTTAAAATTTGTTAACAATATAAAAAGAAGGAAACTGAGTATAAGGACACAAAGATTGGGTGGGAGTAAAAGAACAGATGTTTAGAACTACAAGATTTCTATGTAGCCTTCAGCTAACCACAAAGAAAAGGCCTATTATAAATAATCAAAAGATAAAGAGAAAAGGATCAAAGTAAATCACTACAAAAAAAAATCAAACAACAATGAAATAAAGCTACAGAGAAAGAGGGCAAAACAGCTGCAAAACAGACATAAGACAATTAACAAAATAGCAATAGTAAGTCCTTA
>NW_006780406.1:0-262 GCF_000442215.2 Lipotes vexillifer
TCATGGCACAGTGGTTAAGAATCCGCCTGCCAATGCAGGGGACACGGGTTTGAGCCCTGGTCCTGTAAGATCCCACATGCCGCGGAGCAACTAAGCCCATGTGCCACAACTACTGAAGCCCGCATGTCACAACTACTGAAGCCCGCACGTCACAACTACTGAAGCCCGCGTGCCTAGAACCCGTGCTTCACAACAAGAAAAGCCACTGCAATGAGAAGCCCACACACTGCAACGAAGAGTAGCCCCCGCTCGCTGCAACTAG
>NW_006780407.1:0-366 GCF_000442215.2 Lipotes vexillifer
ATATATATATATAAGCTGTATAAGAATTTAACATCTCTGAAGTTATATGTGTTACAGTGGATGATGTCTTACAAATTTAATTGGCAGCATTTTCTTTAAATGGCACACAAAATATGACAATGTTGGATTTGATAAAATGTGGGGCTTTAGCTGTTAATATTAAGTTCAGCATACGTGTTCATTTAAAAGGATGTGAACAGGGGCTTCCCTGGTTGCGCAGTGGTTAAGAGTCCGTCTGCAGATGCAGTGGACACGGGTTCATGCCCCAGTCCGGGAAGATCCCACATGCTGTGGAGCGGCTGAGCCCGTGAGCCATGGCCACTGAGCCTGCGCGTCCAGAGCCTGTGCTCCACAATGGGAGAGGCC
>NW_006780408.1:0-7134 GCF_000442215.2 Lipotes vexillifer
TAAAAAAAAAAAAAAAAAAAAAAAAGTGAGTCCTGCAGATATCACAAAGGATATACACTAGAGAATCTGAATTCCTGTGTGGATTTAAGGGTGAATATAGGGTTAGCAATGGGAGATAAAAGCTAAAAAGTCAAATTCTGAGCAAATGCAGGGATGAGGAATTAGAGTAAGAGTAATTAATATGAGTGGTCAAGTTCATATTATACAAAACATAATAATAAATGCTCGGTGACTTTCTTTCATGGGTTTTTGTTGCTAGGCCTTTGTATTAAAGTTCACATATATCATAGCAATTTCCAAATGTTTTGTCCACTCTTTTCTACTCCTTAGATTAGACACACCTCAGGTACCTCAAGAGAGGTCTAACAACAGAAAAAAGTCATCCAGATTAAGTGTCCAAGGGGAAAATAATGGAATATAAAAAATTATTCATCTTATTGTTTTCTCCTCCAACTCCTTAGAAGTTGGTGTCAACTAACATGTTACCCATGTTGCCTATTTATTTAGTTTCAAATCAGTTCACTCCTTGGATATGAAGCTCACAAAACCTCAGAGCAAACCCTACAAAGAAATTCTTCAAAAGGCATTCATCAGGGGCTTTTTACATAGAGTGCTTAGAGACTCTATCCATGGCAGCATGTGGGAGCTGTGTTGCTAAGAAATGAATATAAATTGCCCAACTTCATATCACAAGGTGAAAATGGAATCAAAAGCATCTCCCAAGACTTACTGCTTTAGCTCTGGCCACTCTTTCTTTCTCATAATCAGGACCCACCGTATATGTTACTTTCTCTGTATTTGCTACTTTTACACTTGGGGAACGAAAAAAAACCCGGAAACAACTGCTCGATTTTCTATGAAAAAAAAATTATTTTATAATACACTTACTTAGGAAATTTGGATAGTGGTCCAAATAAATTCTCCAAACTGACAGACCTCTGATTTTTCAAGGGTTGTTACAAAGACTATGCCCTTAAGCCAAACAAGCATTATCTTTGGGGAGATTTTATTTGTGTGATCAATTCATATCTGGACAGGTCTTCTGCTGGTTGGCATAGCAACTAACTGAAGTTCATTGAACTTTTAGATGTGTTTGCTAACAGTCTAAAGCTGATTTCCACCCATAGGGACTAGGAAAGGCTTTCTTTGTTAAACCTCTCCAGTTGCATTCAAAAATACATCATTTTCCTCAAGCCTACAAACACACACGTTTGCGATTTGGAAAGTAATATTAGGAAAATTGCATCTATCATATAATATCAAAATAATTTTCCTCTATTTCCTGAAAGAAAGGCTGAAGTTTAAGTTAAACATGACCCTATCTTATCTTCATTTCTACATCTTTCCATGTTAATCTTAGAAGATTCCAATAATTTTTTTTTTAGGATTTTGCTGCAGAAGTTTGTGCAGTGATTTTGCAGAGTGTTGGCATTTACTTTGGCCTTTGATAAAGTTTTAGACTCGAAAATGTTAGGTCTTCACTTCTTAGTGAGGTGAAGATCTCCAGGAATTTATTTTCGCACTCTGTTCATTAAGCAGAGAATTAAACAGTGTGTATTTAGAGAAGAAAGCCTGTCCTAAACCCATGCTAAGCACCTTGGAAGATAAAGAAGGGCAAGATATGGCACTGGCTTTTCAATGATGCATAATACTATTTTTAAAAAACGACTATAGGAAAGGGAATATTAGCAAAGAAGATGTCTCCGCTGCAGGGAACAGTACAAAAAAGACTTTTAAAGGACAAATTTCTAGGTATATCTTTGGTTAATTCTCAATTTTGAAAGCATTGTTACTATGAGAATTAAAGAAACTTAAGGTATAGGGCAGTTTTCTCCAAGCGAATATAATGCCTGGCCTTATGTGTACCTTAGAAGAACGTCTTACTGTTGAAAGAGATGAAAAGAAAAGACAGCTTTTTAAAAATTACCCCCTCATGTAGAATAGAATGAGTGCTATTTTAATTATTTGTTCCTTGTTTTGTATTCAAATTCTGGAAGCAGCACCCAATATTTCCCAAATCAAAAAGACTTCATTTGCCTCACTTCATTTTCCTGGAGCACAGGAAAGATGTCTCAAACGTGGTTTTGTAGTCATTTCTCCATACTGGATCTGTTAGAGGCCACGCTGCTCTGATTAAATAATTACCATCTGACTGTTCACGAAGACTGTTTCCTCATAGGCTGGACCTTAGCCCATCTACTGCCAATGAGGCTATTACACTTCAATGACTTTATTGATTAATAGTGATTAGCTCAGGCTGCTGACAGTGTGTAACTGACCACTGCTATTTATAAACAACTACTCAGCAGCCCCAAACTAAGGCTTAGTTGCATGTGGTTTTGTGGGCAGCTGGACTCCTGCCTCCTGTGTCTGGGGGGCTTTTATAATGAGGCTGGGGTATTGTATGGCTCTTCATTCATAAATGTCCTTTGTGAACTGAAGGGGCTGCCGTTGTTTGATTCGGAAAAAAGGAAAGTGAGAAACATCTAGAGCTGGGGTTACAAGAGGCTATGGGCATATGGAGAAAAGGAGAGTTGAGTGCCAATTCTGAACAAAACCCCACTGTGGGATTTTGAAGGGCTGTGTAGAGTGAGGTTTAACGTTGACCTATACTGCCATCCTGTGGACACAAGGAGAAATTCTTATCCTAGTGACTGGGCGCCAGGAACTGCGGGGAACTTCGTGACAAACAGGAGGCCAAAGGCTGGTTTCAAACAGTATACTTTTTTTTTTTTTTTTAAATGGGCAAGAGACTGTAATAGACATTTCCCCAGAGAAGCTACACCCCAGTACACTTTTAATTAAAAATATCTTGGAGTCCACAGTAGTGCTTCAAATGACAGCTGTCGTTTGGGGCATTTCCTAGAGTATTAAACAAAGTAATCCTTTGAGGCTATTAACGAATGATCTCTAAAGGCCTGAGGCCTACACAAAGGAAAGGCTGAGGCTGTGAACCTGGGCTTCTTCACCGCATCTCACAAACCAAGTAAAAAGAGTAAGTTCATGAACAAAACCCTCTAAAGGTCAGACTAGAGAAAAGAAAAGGCAAGAGACATAAATGAGTGGAAGGGAAATGGTAGAAGAAAGCATTAGATTTGAAACCGAGTAACTCTGAATTTCAGCCCTGACAATCATTTCGTGAACGTTTGGAGGCTCTAGCAAGGGACTGCAGCTGTTCGTAAACCCCTGATGGAAGAAAAGTCCTTCTCTCTGGGGGACGTCATCCTCTTAGACTGAGCGTGCAGCTTCAGGGGGGATGCACGCACGGGGAGTGGTGAAGCCGGGAGTGGATGCTCGCCTAGTCAGCCAGATCAGCCAAATTAACGCTGATGATCAATGGGGTGACAGGTGTCGCAGTCAGATTGCCTGCACAAGGGCAAGAAGAAAAGCCCTTGCTCATGACACATCTGCTGAAAACCAATTGGCTAAACAAGTCACATGGGCAAACCCAAAGGCCAGAGGTGGAAGAGTGTGCTGCCCCAAAGGGCAAGAGAGTGAATATATGATATTACTACAGAGAACTAGAGGATTGAGATTGATAATTCCTCCTATCACAATACATCACCCATCATTTGCATACAGTGTAGCTTCCCCCCTGTATCTTGATGTCCCAAATCTGCAGGTCTTCCTTGGTGATTAGTTACGGAAGTAGAGAAAGTATTTGAGTGTAAAGCAAAATCTCAGGGGAAAAATGGGAGTGCTTTTAATATATTCCCCAGGACAAATTCGGAGGAAAACGGGACTCAAACAAAATCTTGCATCTTTTTGCAAAAACATTTCATTATGCACGTGTCTTACATTTTTCAATTTTCCTTAAAGGTTTGCCCTTATTGAGAAATATTCCTATGACAAATTAAATGAATTGGAGATGCCAGGCTGGAGCAAGGAGTTTGAAAGGGTTTGCCACGTACAGGGGAAATAAGCAACTGTCAAAAGGTGAGCAAGAGACGGATGAGAATGGGTACTTGTCCCACCCCCCTTTTTTATCCCCTCACCTCCTACGCACACCCCAACTAACCAAACCTGCGTCATTTGAGCCAAAAGAAGAATTCATATCTGAATATAGATCTGAGTTAAAAATCATTCTGCGACGGTCCTACTGTGGCTTTTGAGAACAATGCCATCTCTTAAAATAACTGTGTTTTCAATCGTGACCTTCAGCGTGTCTGAAAGTTTGTGATGATGAATAGTGAAGGGTGAATAGCGTGCTACAAAATGCAGCCCTTTAATTGCTCACAGGGAAGTCACATAGGATTTTCAATCCTTCTGTTTATGCCAATGTTTGGAAAAGATCACTGAGTCTGGATCTATGTGGAACTACCAGGCTGAATCAGAGATGAAAATTTCCACTTGAGCAGCTACTCAGCCTTTCATGAAGCAATTTGGAGAGGCGGGGGTAGGTCATACAGTGCGTTACAATGGTGTGCCCAGACTTGGGCGTCAGATGCGTGTGCACTTAAACTGTGTCATTACCATTTAATAACTGTGTGGCCTTGAGCAAGTTCACAATCCTGTTGCATTTCAGTAACTATATTTGCACGACAGGAATCATCATCGCCCATGAGGTTGCTGTGAGGATTGAGCACGCTAATATCTGTAAAATATGGCACACGGTAAGTACGCAGGAGAAGACGGCTGTTATAACTGTTATCACGCCTTATGGAACTTGTTTTCAACAAACGGTAAGGCAGGAACCCAGTCTGTTCCTACAGGGGTAGAACCTGAAGACAGGGAGGCAAACCTGAGGTGAAGATGGGGCAGGGGTGAGGGTGTGGGCCACAAGTAGGGACGGCATCTGGAGGAAATGGAGACCAGCAACAGTAAAACAATAACAAAAGGACCCTTTCCCCTTAAGTTACTTCTCCAAGGCTGAACATTGAAAGTTTGCTCTTGCAGCATCATATTCATGTTGATGACCCCGAATTTAGTGATTATGGCAGTGGAAAATATGCTTTTCAGCCACTGGAATGAAAGAGGGAAAGGTGTGATGATTCATTTTATGTGTCTACTTGACTGGGCCATGGGATGCTCAGACACCTGATTAAACATTATTCTCGGTGTGTTTTTGAGGGTATTTCTGGATGAGATTCACATTTGAATGGGTAGAGTTAAGCAGATTGCCCTCCCCAGTGTGGATGGGCCTCATCCAAGTCACTGAAGTCTTGGATAGAAGAAAAAAGGCTAAGGGAGAATTTACTCTCTTTTCCTGTCTTCAAGCTGGTACACTGGTTTTCTCCTGCCTTTGGACTGGGACTCAGACTGAAACTTATACCATTGGTTCTCCAGCTTCTCCTGCCTTTGGGCTTGGACTGGAACTGCACCATCAGCCCTCCTGGGTTGTAGCAGATGTTGAGAGACCGCTCAGCCTCCATAACTGGATGAGCCAATTCTATAATAAATCCCTTCCTATATATCTCATTGGTTCTGTTTCTCTAGAGAACCTAACATCATACAGAGGGGTTTGTACTTCTAGACATAAATCCTAATACGGTGCTCAAAGCCATCTGGGCTTAAGGTGTGAGGCAAATTATACTGGGGATTCCCCTCTAACATCTGTGTTCTGAGGAAAGCAAAAAATAATCAACATCACAGATACCTCTGATGGCAAAAAGGAGCTAGCTGTCAGGAAATACAATTCGAAAAATCTCTGGAGGCCATTACTGATGACCAGAAACTTGTTTCCCCTGCAAGTGGATTGAGCCTGAAATGGGTAATCCCAGAGTAATGCTGGGAAGATTCTAGGAGGCAACAGAGCAAATCACAGGAGTCCCAGCTGAGTGGGGAGTGGGAGTGAGGAGAGGAATCCCCACCTTGGAAAGGAGTGGGATTGGCAACACCAGGCTTTAGTCTCATCAGAACATCTTTAGAGCTAAGGATTAAAATTAGGCTTCAATTTAAACTTGGGGTACAAAGTGATGTCTTGTTCCCAGGAGTCAGACGAAAGGTCCCCTACAGCAGTCCACCCTAGCTGCACCCTCCAGCCACTACTACTAGCCCTTCCCTTGTCACTAGCACTAGGGCACAGGGCACAGGAGGGCTAGAAGGCAATATGACCAGATGTGAGACACCTGCGTTGCTAATTAGAGTCCTACCAAAGTATCCAGATGGAGGACAGCTCTGACTCAGGCTCCACACCACCTTAGAGACAAGAGATCGTCAAGAGACTTTCACAATGACCAGACGCTCACCAACTGGGCTCTTGAGTATCTTCCTGAGAAACCTCTTCCACACTTGTGGAAGAGAAGACATCCCTATCTTTATATATCCTTGTCCAGGTCTTCCCATTCATGAAACATCCCCTGGTGAAACCCTGAAAGGCAGGAATCCAATACCCCTCTACCACTGACAAACTAAATCCTGAAATACTGGTGCAATGCCCTCTGCTCACAATATAACTCAATGCCCTCTACTCACAATATAATCTCAAACTGTCCTTTAATCTCTGAGTGGTGACCTTGTTACTCACTTTCTCAACTTTAATTTGACTACATCTCACACTTCAGACTTGATGCTCAATACTGTTTTCTTAGAACCATCCTTGGATACTTTCCTTGAATTTGGTGAAGTAAAATAATAACTACACAGGGGTCTAATGATTGAAATGGACTTGGAAATTAACTTTCCCCATCTCTGCCAGAACTCTTGATGGTCAGATAGATTTATTGATCAGACACATGCGCAGAAGCTTTCCTTCACTCTACTCATGGTTTAGAATATGTCTGCTAAACAAACACTTTACCACATTCTGAACAGGAGCACATCAATCTATATCCAAGGAAGAATAAGATGGTAACTTTCCCAGATATGAAATGTATAATTTCAAAAAAACTTTTAAGAGTTAGCATGGGATGCCAAGTTGTCTGGCAGGGATTCTTCGGAAAATTAAAGCATGGGATTTGAGCTTTCAAGATAAAGGGCCACGGGTACCTCAATAGCCTATCTTCCCTTGTAATCTTTCCTCCAGCTCTGCTATTCTATGAACATGGGTGATCACTGTGCTTGTGGAAGTGAATTTGAATTTGGGAGAGGAGACATGAGATTTTATTGAGTTTGAAGAGGTTTAAACTCATTATAAATGCCTCTCTTTTGGAATTAGATTTGAATGGGAAACCTTTTCAGATTTTCATGTTATAA
>NW_006780409.1:0-682 GCF_000442215.2 Lipotes vexillifer
GGATTAGCAGATGCAAACTATTATATATAGAATGGATAAACAACAAGGTCCTACTGTATAGCAAAGGGAACTATATTTAATATCCTGTAACAAACCAATGGAAAAGAATATGAAAAAGAATATATATATATGTACAACAATCACTTTGCTGTACAGCAGAAATTCAACACAACATTGTAAATCAACTATTTCTCAATAAAATAAAAAATATTCCCTGAAATTTCGGGCCCTACAAAACTTGAATCATCCTGCATAGAATACTTCACATTCTAGTAAGCATTTACTTTATTTTAATTTTGCTTTCCGTCTGTTAATCCTTTATGAAGGAAACAAGGACTTTGATCTTTAAAACCTGTGTACCTAGCACAGTACTTGATATATAATTGTAGAAATTGCTTGCTAAAGGATTATGGGATGTTTGAGTGTCTGACAGGGATTGGGTTAGAAACTCAAGGTGATTCTCAGAGTCCTCTGTTTTTACTAGTAAGATGATTGATATATTTAAAGGAAAGCCATTATATGATAGCAATTCATCATTTTGGAAAATTTAGAAAATATTGATTTGAGTAATACAGATAATCAAATCCTCCAATGAAAGCATAGTGGTGTTCAGCTTAGAGCCTCTCACTGTTGTGGCCTCTCCCGTTGAGGAGCACAGGCTCTGGACGCGCAGGCTCAGCGG
>NW_006780410.1:0-1195 GCF_000442215.2 Lipotes vexillifer
TAACAAGGACCTAGAAGAACTAAAGATGAAACAAGCAATGATGAACAACACAGTAAATGAAATTAAAAATCTTCTAGATGGGATCAATAGCAGAATAATTGAGGCAAAAGAACGGATAAGTGACCTGGAAGATAAAATAGTGGAAATAACTACTGCAGAGCAGAATAAAGAAAAAAGACTGAAAAGAACTGAGGACAGTCTCAGGGACCTCTGGGACAACATTAAATGCACCAACATTCGAATTATAGGGGTTCCAGAAGAAGAAGAGAAAAAGAAAGGGACCGAGAAAATATTTGAAGAGATTATAGTTGAAAACTTGCCTAATATGGGAAAGGAAATAGTTAATCAAGTCCAGGAAGCATAGAGAGTCCCAAACAGGATAAATCCAAGGAGGAATACGCCAAGACACATATTAATGAAACTTTCAAAAATTAAATACAAAGAAAACATATTAAAAGTAGCAAGGGAAAAACAACAAATAACACACAAGGGAATCCCCATAAGGTTAACAGCTGATCTTTCAGCAGAAACTCTACAAGACAGAAGGGACTGGCAGGACATATTTAAAGTGATGAAGGAGAGAAACCTGCAACCAAGATTACTGTACCCAGCAAGGATCTCATTCAGATTTGATGGAGAAATTAAAACCTTTACAGACAAGCAAAAGCTGAGAGAGTTCAGCACCACCAAAGCAGCTTTACAACAAATGCTAAAGGAACTTCTCTAGGCAAGAAACACAAGAGAAGGAAAAGACTGACAACAACAAACCCAAAACAATTAAGAAAATGGGAATAGGAACATACATATCGATAATTACCTTAAATGTAAATGGACTAAATGCTCCCACCAAAAGACACAGATTGGCTGAATGGATAAAAAAACAAGACCCATATGGAGCCTCTGCTCCGCAAATGGGAGAGGCCGCAGCAGTGAGAGGCCCGCATAACGCAAGAAAAGAAAAAAAAAAAAAGGAAAAAATAAATAAATAAGAAAATGGGAATAGGAACATATATATCGATAATTACCTTAAATGTAAATGGTTAAATGCTCCCACCAAAAGACACAGGCTGGCAGAATGGATACAAAAACAGGACCCATATATATGCTGTCTACAACAGACCTGCTTCAGACTTAGAGACACATACAGACTGAAAGTGAGGGGATGGAAAAAGATATTCCAGGCAAATGGAAACCA
>NW_006780412.1:0-6083 GCF_000442215.2 Lipotes vexillifer
ACACACACACACACACACACACACACACACACACACACACAGAGCTTAAAAATAACTGGGAGAGAAGCAGAATTTTTGTTTGATTTTTTTTAGACAGAGATTGAATGAGGATGCACTAATAACTATGGCTGGTTTTGACTAATACACATGACTACAACAGTTTTGACATACCAACAAAATAATTCCATGAGTTATACTCACACACATAGATAATGGCCAAGGAATCAGAGTAATAGGATGTTGGAATTGAAGGGTCTCAGAAGTCACTTGTCTGGATCTCTCATTTTACTGGTAAGGAAATTTAGGTCTTTGACTGTCAGGAAAAATTTGAAAGACATTTAAATAGGAAAAAAAATCACTGAGTGTCCTGTCTAATACATCTTTCCAGGTTGTCTGGTTCTACAGGGGTCTGAGACCAGTCGTTGAGCTATTTTATAACTCAGTAAGTCTTAGAAAACTTACAGTAATGCAAATGATTCTTTTCCATAGAAATGCAAATTAATATTTTCATGTGGAACACAATTGATTATTGCCCTGCGGATAATGATCAGTTTTCCATCTGTTTGCAAGTTCATTTCAGCTTTCCTAATGATATACATGTGCATGCTTTTGAACCTGTTGTATTATCTTACTGGTTCCCTCATTAATTAATGTATTAATCACAGCCCTCATCTTAGTTCCCCATTTAGCATATCAAGGGACAGACTCGGCCAAATCTGTCCCATTCTAGGGTTTTTCCTTAGGGAGGTCCAGATACGAAGGGGAAGGGCGTGAACTTGCTTGTTCTGTTCCCAGATGACTGTGGAAGAAGAAGGGAGATAGAGGCAGTGACAGGCAACAGTCAAATGCAGGTCCCCACCATCAGTTACAAACAAACAAACAAATAAATAAATAAATAAAAGATCGATCAATCGATTGATAGATCGGAGTCTTGCTGTGAATGTGGTTTCTTGAACCCAGCCCGGGCCTACTGCATCAGTCTATGAAGGTGAGCGTCATGCACACTCAGGTTTGAAAATGACTGTTCCAGAATCACAAAATACTCTGAGACTATAAAAAGGAAGGGGAAATATGAATTAAATGAGGCAAGAGGAGAAAGCCCTTCAACCCTGATGTAGTTCAAATTTTCACAGAGAATGACCCATAGAAAACTATACCCTTGGTCTAATGGTATAAGGGCTTCAAATGTGGGTAGTATAGCTTTGGCAAGATTATCTTCTATTTAATTGCCAGAAGCTACCAGAGAGTGTTTTCATACGGTTCTCCAAGCCCAGTAAAGGCCTTATCTTCAGTGCTATTTCTAATGATTGCTGCAGAACCCACCCCAAGCAGCCCCTGCTTCAGCAAGGAAGAATTAGTCAGGATTTTTTTCTAATGGGAATCTGTTCATTTTTACAATGAACAAAGAAAAATTGTAGTTCTTTGAGATTTTGTTTGTTTATTTGGTGATTCAGAACTTAAACATAAAACACTAGTTTCAAGAGAGGAGATGTCCAAAATTCACCTACCCTGAAGAAGTCAAACAAACTTTTCTATGACAGGAAATAATGTTATCCTTACAGAAAAATGCAGGGAGGCAGTCAGGGCTCAAGGCCATCCCAGACATTGGGGGCTAAATAAACTTATACTGTAGAGCACATTGAATGCACCTCTGGTCTTAATGGTTCTAAAAACATCAGTGTAACTAAACTAAGTAGGTTACAGAAGATTTGGACATCAGCGTAATTCAAAACGCTCCCACCTCTCATGTCTGAATATGTGCATCGAGAGTGGCTCAAATGTTGGGAAATCAAAATAGATTCTGTACAGTGTTGAAAAAAATACCTTAAACCATTTCATGAAGAGAAAAGGAGGCACTGTTGAAGCAAAATATTGAAATACGGCTTATACAAAACTGCCTTTGTGCTTGTTAAGGTAGCCCAGGCACTTTCCCTAATTCCCACTTAGCAATAACTGCATTTCTATATGTGCCTCATGCTTGCCACTGAAGAGGCTGAAAAGAAAAATCAGTCATGGCCCTCAAGGAGCCTTCACATTAGTTTAACGGTTATATTGATGAGCTTGTGGAGCCATTAAAGACACTCTTCTCAGTAACACCGGATGTTAAAATTCCACAAATAAAATACATTGTTGGTCTGGCTAAAGCTACATTTAAAGCTATATATATATATTGAAGAACTGAGGTTAAGTCTCAACACCGTAATTTGAGTATCTCTTAGATGACATGTTACAAGATTGACTTACAGCTGTAGCTCATACTAAAGTCCTCCAGTGATTCCTCGTGACCCAAGAACAGACCCTAGAGAGTGAGACCACTTTTTATAGAAATGCATGAATAGAAGCCCAATATAAGCTCTTGACATCAGAGTTAGCAGAATTCAGTAAATACATACCTAAATGTCTAATGATGACTTAATCACTTAAGCAATGACTTAACTCAGCCTACGGAAGCATTAGCCGACCCCCCATCCCTCTTTGCTCCTAGAGTTCAGGTGGCATAATGTGGATCTGAAAGACCACCCTGAACAAAGTATGGAGTTACATATTCATCAGAATACAGCTGCGGGATATGGAGATCTTAGTTGTTCAAGTGGCAGCAAAGCTAGCAAAGTTGTATTGTTATTAAGGTCTACTATATTTATATCAGGGGCCTCCACTGTGCAATAATAAGTTGAAAATCAACTCTCTATGCAAAGTGTTAATAAAAAAAAAGAAAACACTGAGGAATAGAGAATTAAACAAAATTCAAAATATTATTTTGCTTCAGGTCTTTGAAAAGCCTTTATATGCCAGTATTTCCTAGTAGTGCAGGAGATAAGACGTGCAGAATTTTCCAGATATATTTGACTATGGTATCAGTTAAGATTAAGTTCAACTAAGAGTGATAGAAAAAAATATAAAATATCAGTGTCTTAATGTCTTAAACTAGATAAAAGTTTATTTCTTTCTTAAGTAAAATTCCAGAGATAGATAGTCCAGAGTTGCTTCAGCTCTTTAGGGTGTCATGACTCAAGGTTTCCACTGTTAAGACCACCTCATGGTCCCATATGGCTGCTCCAGCTCCAACTTATACATCCACATTCCATCTAGCAGGAAGGAGGAAATGAAAAAGAGAAGAGAAGCCCCTTTCCCTTCAAGGACACTTCCCTAGAGGTTACAAAGTGACATTAGATTACATCCTATTGATCAGAACTTAATTCCATGACCACGTCTACCTAAAAAAGAGAACTAAAAATGTAGGCTTTATTCTATGCAGCCACATACCTGGTTAAAAATTATATTTGTATGGAAGAAGAGGAGGGGACCATGAATAGTCTCTGCCACAACCATGAAACTCTTTATTTCATGGAGCACTTCACAAAATAAAGGTGTGGAAAGGTCGGTGTAAGTTAATTACTTTTCTCAGTATTTTCTCAATTGCTAAGAATCAGTGTCCAAGGCAATCTACTGGAAGAGTCTGAGAACCAGGACTGGCAAACTGATTTACCAAGGAATTCTAGCAGGAACCAGAAGCGTGAAAAGGAGAATTAATGTTATTTCATTTGCATTTAGCAATTGCAATAATTCATTTGAAAGCAGAATGCTTCCTCAAACACTGGGAAGCCATCTCTTTGAAATGTAATCATCAAGAAAAACAGAACCCTTATCTCCCAGTTTCTGGGAGCCTAACTTGAGTGGGCACCTTGCTCTAAATTACAAAGTGATCTCTTTTCATAAAGATAATAAGAACTTTGTTCTTCCTTTGGATAAAGCCAATTAGCTAACGCAGAGGGTCACCTCAATTACCAGATACGTTTAAGACGAACTTAAGACACAGATGTAGAGAATGGACTTGAGGACACGGGGAGGGGGAAGGGTAAGCTAGGACGAAGTGAGAGAGTGACATTGACATATATATACACTACTGAATGTAAAATAGATAGCTAGTGGGAAGCAGCCGCATAGCACAGGGAGATGGGGCTCGGTGCTTTGTGACCACCTAGAGGGGTGGGATAGGGAGGGTGGGAGGGAGACGCAAGAGGGAGGAGATATGAGGATATATGTATATGTATAGCTGATTCGCTTTGTTACACAGCAGAAACTAACACAACATGTAAAGCAATTATGCTCTAATAAAGATGTAAAAAAAAAAAAGATGAACTCTGTAATAAATGGTGCCGTCAAGTCCTCTTTTTTGAGGGCTAGTTACCGTTTACCTTGAGAACATGTATGGAATGGGTAGTTATCTGCCTGGCTATGTAAAAGGGTGAGATTTCTTTCTGTTTTTTCAGTCTCTCAGTGGATTGCCTGTGATGCACATCACATTCTGGATTAATGCTTATTCAATAACAAAACTGTTTTCTTTCTCCTCTACTTTTGTGGAGAATTTTTCTTGGTTGGCAGGAGATTTTTTTAAGTTTATACTCTGCAACATTTTCCTCAATCTCATTTGCATCACATCACTTAGTGTATTCTCTGACACAAGTAACAGACTGCTGTAATTTAACATTGAACTGCCTAACTGGAGCTTTTTCTTGGTGTGGCTCAAGCAAAGATTCAATTAAAGGAAAAAGATTTTCTACAGAGATGTTAATTGACATTAGCTGCTTTCAAATTCTTGGGTGTTGAGTTCTGTGTTCACCTTAGAGTCAGTGAGATTCTTTACACTGTTGTCTTGTGACTGCAAAACCCAGTTCCATTGCTCAAAACAGGCTGCAAACCACAAAGATAAGAAGCTCCCAAAGCCTTTACTTAGTATATTAGTCACCTGGGGGGCTTAAAACAACAGAAATTTATTGTCTCACAGTTCTGGAGGCTAGAGGTCTGAAATCAAGGTGTTGGCAGGCCTGCACCCCCTCTGAAACCTGTAAGGCAATCCTTCCCTGCTTCTTCCTAACTTCTGGTGGTTTGTCGGCGGTCTTTGAGGTTGCAGCTGCATAACCCAATCTCTGCCTTAATCATCACATGGTGTTCTCCCTCTGTCTTTGTGGCCATATTCTCATAAGGACACCAGTTACATTGGAGTAGGTCCCCACCCAATTCCAATATGACTTCATCTTAAATAAGTACATCTGCAAGAATCCTATTTCCAAATAAGGTCACATTCTGAGGCTTGGACGGTTAGAGCTTTAACATATCTTACTTGAGGGGACAAAATTCAACACATAACACTTAGTAAGTGTCACCATAACAAAGTTACCCTCCCTGGCCCTGCCAGATGCCTCAATCTTCATGTGTTAAGGTGCTCTCCAATATTTTACTCCTAGTTTATTTTTTAAAAAACAAAGAGAAAAATTCTCCCTGTCCAAGTTCTGAAGTATAAAGGAGTTGGCTGGCATTTGGAGGTAAAACTTAAAACTTTTGTTTAATTAGTAAGGGCTGGGCTGGAGGACATGGTTTCTGAATGCAGGTGAGTTTCCTAACACTGAAGCCCAGAATTCAATTCACCCATCCAGCAGCAGGAGAGCCAGATCACACATACATCACTCATGTAATCAAGATGTGCCCAGGTTTGACCTTGGCCCTGGTATTTTGCCGAAAGAGCCATACAGATGCCTACTTTCACAGCATTTCTCACATCCTGAAACTTGTGGGTGATCAGAGGTCGGGTGATATCATAATCATAGGGGACCATCATAGATGATCAGCTTAACAGTTACAGTAACACAAACAAGAGTTGTGAACAAGGGATGTCATTTGGATTTATCAATGATCTGAATAACTATCTGGATAGTCCCTTTCAAATTATGGGCAAGTAACGAAGATTGAACTTGTGTTAAAATTCTTACTATCAAATTCTGGGAAGATGACAACGGTGGGAATGGCAAGCTTTTGGATCTTCCCAAATCCCAATACAGAGAAAACAGTGAAATTAAAACAAAAAACAAACCAGTGTACAACATTTACAACAAAACTAGGTGACAAGGTACTCCATGAACCCCAAAGTGCGAACCAGCAAGAGTCACAAGATCAGCACATAATCGGCAACTGTTCAGGAGAAAGCAGAGGGAAGCCAGGAGACGACTGACAACCTGATAATAGGAGACACCAAGATGGCTACCAGATCCTCAGGAGGAGGTGGGACAGTGAGAGCAGCAGCAGGG
>NW_006780412.1:6093-27238 GCF_000442215.2 Lipotes vexillifer
GTTTGCCCCTGGCTTAGCAGGAGAGGCAAAGGGCCTGCAGGAAGCCGGGCTGACGGCCTTAGCAGCACTCCCTCCTCACCTTCCATAGGGCCCTACACCCAGGCAAGATGGTCAGAGATGAATCAAAATTGAGCAGAAAGGAACAAAAGAGATGAAGGAAAGAGAAGGCCCAGATAAAAGTGGGGCAGATGAATAGAGGAAGAAAAACTCAGAAAAATCATTTTAAAATTAAAAATATATATACTCAACACCACACAGAAACAACAGGAGTTGTTAGAACAAAATATCCTTCTGATAGTCAGGAAAACTTAATTCACATAGAAATGAGTAACAGAAAATGTCAAGGCCAAATCCTGTACAAAGACGCTATGTGTCTTCAATAAAAAGTACTATTTGAGAATTTTTCACATCTTGTGAGGATGAATTAAATTATCATTTTGCCACCTTAAACTTTAACGAGGAGGAAAAAGGTCAAAGTCTGGATAAATTACTTTCTATTTTGACATAATAAAGAATGTGAAGAGAAAGGGAATGGAATACATTGTTAGAAAAAATATTTAAAACACATTTTAATTTCACTAATCAACTTTTAATTTGTGACTACTAAAATTATTATAATAATTCTATATTTTAAATTATTTTTCAGATTTATTATTGATTTCTAGTTCTTTCTCTTACGGCAATACTTGGTTTTGACCTTGATTTCAGCCAAGTATTGACTTTAACTTCTGGTCCTCTAGCATTTGGAAAAAGTATCCATCAGTGCATATCCACCCTGTACAATTTATGGTCTGGATGGCAGAAAGAGAACATGGATTCTCAGTGGGCTGCTTCCTCCCAAAAGGAGAATGAGAGAAAGGAGTTGGGCTATGCACCCTCAACATCTTTTTCTAGATTCTTCAATCAGATTAAGGATTTATCAATTATCTATAATAAAAACCACTTGAAAACTCTAATTTGAAAAGATACATGCACTCCAATGTTCATAGCAGCACTATTTACAATAGCCAAGACATAGAAACAACCCAAGTGCCCAATGACAGACGTGTTTAAGAAGGCGTGTGTGTGTGTGTGTGTGTGTGTGTGTGTATAATTATATATAATATTCCATTATATTATATTATATATAATATATATTATATTATATATAATGGAATATTATATATATATAATGGAATATTACTCAGCCATAAAAACATTTGAAATATTGCCATCTGCAGCAACCTAGAGAATATCACACTAAGTGAAGCAAGTCAGACAGAGAAAAACAAATATTATGTAATATCACTTATATGTGGAATCTAAAAAATAACACAGATGAATCTATATACAAAACAGAAACAGACTCACAGACATAGGAAATAAACTATGTTACCAAAAGGAGAAGGGAGCAGGGGGAGGGATGAATTAGGAGTCTGTAATTATCTGTTAACTCCTATACATAAAATGGATAAGCAACAAGCATTTACTATATAACACAGGGAACTATATTCAATATCTTATAATAATCTATAATGGAAAATAATATGAAAAATATATATATAACTGAATCACTTTGCTGTACAACTGAAACTAACACAATATTGTAAATCAGCTATCTTCAATTAAAAAAATAAATTAAAAAAACCCTTAGTAACTTAAAACAACAACAATTTTTTTTCTTTTTTTTTTTTTTTTGCGGTACGCAGGCCTCTCACCATTGTGGCCTCTCCCGTTGTGGAGCACAGGCTCCAGACGTGCAGGCTCAGTGGCCATGGCTCACGGGCCTAGCCGCTCCGCGGCATGTGGGATCTTCCCGGACCGGGGCACGAACCCGTGTCCCCTGCATCGGCAGGTGGACTCTCAACCACTGCGCCACCAGGGAAGCCCAACAACAACAATTTTAAATGTTCATGATACCATGAGTTGTTGTTGCTTCAGCATCACATATACTAAAATTTAAACAATACAGAGAAGGTTAGCATGGCTCTGAACAAAGATGACATGCAAATTCACGAAGTATTTCATATTTTTAAGGGGTCAATTTTTCAAGAAGATATAATAATTGTAAATACATATACACCCAACATAGAGCACCTAAATATATTCAGCAAATAGTAATAGATCTGGAAAGAGAAATACAGTAATACAATAATAGTAGGGGACTTGAATACCCCACTTTCAGCAATGGATAGATCATCCAGACAGAAAGTCAACAAGGAAATATTGGATTTGAACCCTACATTAAATGGATCTAACAGACATTTATAGAGCATTCCATCCATCAGTGGCAGAACACTCATTCTTCTCAAGTGCACAAAGAATATTCTCCAGGATAGACCATATGATAGGCCACAAAGCAAATCTTAGTAAATTTTAAAAGATTGAAATAATACCAAGTATATTTTCCAACCACAATGGTATAACTTGAAATCAACAATAAGAGGAAAGTTGGAAAATTTACAAGCATGTGGAAACTAAACAACATACTCCTGAACAATGAGTGGGTTGAAGAACAAACATAAAAGGGAAATCAAAAAATATCTCAAAACAAATGAAAATGGAAACATAGCACACCAAAACATTTGGGATGCTGCAAAAGCAGTTCTGAAAGGCAAGTTTACAGCAATAAATGCATATATTAAGAAAATAGAAAAATCTCAAATAAGCAACCTGACTTTACACCTCAAAGAATTAAAGAAAAAAGAACGAAGACCAAAGTTAGCAGAAGGAAGGAAATAACAAAGATCAGAGCAGAAATAAATGAAACATAGATGAGGAAAACAATAGAAAAGATCAATGAAACTAAGAGCTGGTTTTTCAAAAAGATAAACTTTTAGCTAGACTAAGAAAAAAGAGAAAAGGGCTTCCCTGGTGGCGCTGTGGTTGAGGGTCTGCCTGCCGATGCGGGGGGCGCCGGTTCGTGCCCCAGTCTGGGAGGATCCCGCATGCCGCGGAGCGGCTGGGTCTGTGAGCCATGGCCACTGGGCCTGCGTGTCCGGAGCCTGTGCTCCGCGACGGGAGAGGCCGCAGTGGTGAGAGGCCCACGTACTGCAAAAAAAAAAAAAAAAAAAGGAAAAAAGAGAAAAGGCTCAAATAAAATCAGAAACTAAAGAGGAGACATTACAAATGATATTACAGAAATACATAGTATTGTAAGAGATTACCATAAGCAATTATAGACCAACAAATTGGATAAGCTAGAAGAAATGGATAAATTCTTAGAAGCATACAGCCTACCAAAACTGAATATGGAACAGACTCCTAGACATAGAAAACAGACCTGTGGTTGTCAAGGGGGAGGGGGGTGGGGGAGGAATGGATTGGGGGTTTGGGATTAGCAGATGTAAACTATTATATATTAGAATGGAAAAACAACAAGGTCCTACTGTATAGCAAAGGGAGCTATATTTAATATCCTGTAATAAACCATTATGGAAAATAAAAAAAAAGACTGAATCTGGAAGAAATAAAAAATCTTAACAGACCAATAATAAGTGAGATTGAATCAGTAATCAAAAACCTTTGAACACAGAAAAGCCAGATGACTTCACTGGTGAATTCTACCAAATATTTAAAGAAGAATTAACATCAATTATTCTCAAATTCTCCCAAAAAATTGAAGAGAAGGGGACATTTTCAACTTTCTTTATTTCATGAAGCCAGCATTACCCTGATACCAAAGCCAGATAAGGACACTACAAGAAAAGGAAACTATAGAACAATATCCCTGATAAATGCAAGAATTCTCAACAAAATATTAGCAAACTGAATCCAACAACACATTAAAAGGATCATATACCATAACCAAATGGGATTTATTCCCGGGATGCAAGAATGGGTCATCATGATGCAAATCAATAAATGTTGTACACCACATTAATAGCATGAAAGACAAAAATCATATGATCATCTCAATAGACGCAGAAAATGCACTTGACAAAATACAATACCCTTTCATGAGAGAAACCATCAACAAATTGGGTGTAGAAGGAACATACCTCCACATAATGAAGGTCATACTGACAACCCACAGCTAACATCATACTCAATGGTGAAGGACTGAAAGCTTTTCCTCTACGATCAGATACAAGATCAGGGTGCCCACTCTCACCGCTCCGATTTAAAATAGTACTGGAAGTCCTAGCTAGAGTAATTAGGCAAGGTATAAAAATAAAAGGTATCCAGTTGGGGAAGGAAGAAATAAAATTGTCATTATTTGCAAATGATATGGTCTTATGTAGAAAATTCTAAAGACTCAACCAAAAAAACTGCTGGAACTAATCAATGAATTCAGTAAAGTTGCAGGATAAAAATCAACATATATGCTCAATATTCTGTAATAACAAAGAATTTGAAAAAGCATAGATACATGTATATGTATAACTGAAACTAACACAACATTGTTAATCAACTGTGCTCCAATATAAAATTAAAAATTAAAAACATCAACATACAGAAATCAGTTGTGGGCTTCCCTGGTGGCGCAGTGGTTGAGAGCCCGCCTGCCGATGCAGGGGGACACGGGTTCGTGCCCCAGTCCGGGAAGATCCCACATGCCGCGGAGCGGCTAGGCCCGTGAGCCATGGCCACTGAGCCTGCACGTCTGGAGCCTGTGCTCCGCAACGGGAGAGGCCACAACAGTGAGAGGTCCGCGTACTGCTCCATACACTAACAATGAAATATCTGAAAAAGAAGTAAAACTATCCCAGCCACAACAGTATCAAAAACAAAAAAATAATTAGGAATAAGTTTAAGCAAGGAAGTGAAAGATCTGTACAATGAAAACTACAAGACTTTGATGAAAGAAATTGAAGAAGACACAAATGGAAAGCTATTTCATGTTCATGGATAAAATTAATATTGTTAAAGTGTCCATGCTATTCTAAGCCATCTATGGATTCAATGCAATAGCTATCAAAAATCCAGTAACATTTTTCACAGCAATAGCAAAAACAATTCTAAAATTTGTATGGAACCACAATAGACCCTGAATAGTCAAAGCAATCCTGACAAAAAGGAAAGGATATTTTCTTCAGTAAATGGTGTTGGGAAACCTGGATAACCACAGGCAGAAGAATGAAATTGGACCCTTATATCACTCACAAAAATTAACTTGAAATGAATTAAAGACTTAAACATACGCCTCATACCATAAAAGTCCTGGAAAAAAACATAGAGAAGAAACTCTTTGACATTGGTCTTGGCAATGATTTTTTGGATGTGATATGACACCAAAAGCTCAAGCAACAAAAGAAAAAAAATCGACAAGTGGAACTATGTCAAACTAAAAATCTTTTGCACAGAGAAAGAAACAATCAACAAAATGAAAAGGCAAACTGTGGAATGGGAAAAAATATTTGCAAACCACGTATTGGATAAGGGGTTAATATCAACAATATATAAAGAACTCATAGAACTTAATACTAACAACAAATAAACTGATTAAAGATGGGCAGAGGAACTGAATAGGCATTTTTCCAAAGAAGATATCCAAATAGGCAACAGGTACATGAAAAGATGCTCAATGTCACTAATCATTAGGGAAATGCAAATCAAAACCACAATAAGATATCACCTCACACCTGTTAGGATGGCTGTCATCAAAAAGACAAGAGATAACAAGTGTTTGCAAGGATGTGGAGAAAGGGAACCCTTGTGCATTGTTGGTGGGAATGTAAATTGGTTGAGCTGCTATGGAAAACAGTGTGGAGGTTCCTCAAAAATTTAGAAATACAACTAATGTGTGATCCAGTAATCTCAGTTCTGGATATATACTCGAGGGAAATGAAAACAGGATGTTGAAAAGACATGTGCACTTCCATGTTTATTGTAGCATTATTCACAATAGCCAAGATATGGAAACAACCTAAGTGTCTGTCAATGGATGAATGGCTAAGTAAGTTCTACATATATATATAAAATATATTTTTATATATATAGAAAATATTCCCTTACATACATATATATATATATATATATATATATATATATGGTTATAGAAGCTGTTATATATACATATATAAATATCCCAACGGAATATTACTCAGCCATGAGAAAGAAGAAAATCCTGCCATTTACCACAACATGGATGGACTTTCGAGGGCATTACGCTAAGTGAGATAAGCCAGACAGAGAAAGACAAATATTGCATGATATCACTTACAATGGAATCTAAAAAAGAAGAATTTGTAGAGACAGAATAGAATGGTGGTTACCAGGGACTGGGGGAGGTGGGTGAACTGGGGAGATGTGTTAAAGGGTACAAACTTGTAACTAGCAGATGAATAAGTTGTGGAGAGCTAATGCACAGCATAGTGACTATAGTCAACGGTAATGTATAATATACTTCATTGCTAAGAGACTCCATCTTAAGTGTTCTCACCACAAAAAGTGAAATGATAATTATGTACCATGATAAAGGTGTTAGCTTAAGCTATGGTGCTAATCATATTGCAATATATAAATGAACCAAATCAACACATTGTACACCCTAAACTTACACAATGTTATATGGAACTTATATCTCAATAAAAAAATACTGTGGGTCATCAATTTGCACTGTACCCAGTGGGAGGTCTTCCTGCTGGTTTTGTCTGGGTCACACACATAGCTGCAGTCATCTGCAGGTGAGCTCTCTTACACAGCTGGTGATTGGTTTCAGCTGTTGGTTGGGCCTTTCTCTCATGTGTTCTCTCATTGTTGAGAAGCCTAGTCCGGGTTACGCAACAGCAGCATTCATGGGGACCAGTGCAGAAGCTGCAAGGCCACTGGAGGCAAAGAAGTTCAGAAGCCACAACCCACCACTTGCACTGTATTCCATTGATGAAAGGAAATCATAAATGCAGCCCAGATTGAAGGGGTGGGAAATTAATCCTGCCTCTTGGTGGGAGAAGTGGCTAAGTCACATTATAAAGGGCCTGGGGAGGGAGGAATTATTGTGACCACTTTTGCAAACAATCTTCCCCAAAGTCCAGCTCCTCTCCTGGGACACATGAGTAAAGGGATGAGAGGCCAGCAGTGCCAATGGGAATGGAGCCTCTGAAAATGGAAGGAAATAGCAGGAGTGAGGGAGAAGTGTCTGTTCTTCCCACTCAGCCCACAAAACTTTAATACTTTATTTATTTTTGGCTGCTTTGGGTCTTCGTTGCTGTGTGTGCGGGCTTTCTCTAGTTGTGGAGAGCGGGGGCTACTCTTTGTTGTGGAGCATGGGCTCTAGGCACACGGGCTTCAGTAGTTGTGGCTCACGGGCTCAGTAGTTGTGGTTCGCGAGCTCTAGAGCACAGGCTCAGTAGTTGTGGCGCATGGGCTTAGTTGCACTGCGGCATGTGGGATCTTCCCGGATCAGGGCTCAAACCCGTGTACCCTGCATTGGCAGGCGGATTCTTAACCACTGTGTTACCAGGGAAGTCCCTAATACTTTAAAATAAAGGATTCCTATCAACCTATGAGTAGCAATTTCAGACAATTGCAGAAAGTAACATTAATTCAAATAACATTATTCTCTGCTTATATCTTTTAATCTTATGATATCACTTATATTTAGAACTAAAAAAATGATACAAATGAACTAATATACAAAACAGAAATAGACCCACAGACATAGAAAACAAACTTACAGTTACCAAAGCGGGAAAGTGGGGGAGGGATAAATTAGGAGTTTGGTATTAACATATACACACTACTATATGTAAAATAGATAACCAACAGGGACCTACTGTATAGCACAGAGAACTATACTCTATACTTTGTAATAACCTATATGGGAAAAAAATCTGAAGAACTATACATATATATATATGGATGTATACATATATGTATAACTGAATCAATTTTCTGTACACCTGAAGCTAATACAACATTGTAAATCAACTCTACTTCAATAAAAAAAAAGGTTACCAAGATAAATTAAAAAAATAAAAAAACAAAACCTCTACAAGCAGTAAATGCTTTGAGTGATTCTAGATTTTTAGACTGCATATATATTTTTGCTAAGCCCTGATTATTAAAGAAAGTTTAATTAAAGTTTAAACATATTTTTCTCTAGATGTAAAAAAGAAAGTCAACGAATATACTAGGAAGTGAAGTGAGATTACCATACTACAAAGATTACTGTTAAACATTGGCATAGTTAAGGAAAGCTTCAAACTCAAGTTTTTCTCTTCAGGGCTTTACCAATTGGAGAGATTCTTCTATATTTAGATGGTTTAAAGGACAGCATCATACATACCAAGGGAGGAGGGGAGATGAATATTTTTAACCATGATTCATTTTGCCTCTGAAGCCCCATGGCCAACCAGTGTCTTATTATGAGAAAGGCTGCTAACCCATCACAACCCCATGGATTTGGGTGCTGATGAGTAAAAGGAAAACAAGGTCTGCGTCATCATCAGTGGCTAAGGAGACAGGGGTCAGGGCAAGTGGAGGACAGGCTTCGAGTGTGCAGTACAAAATCCAGCGCCTTTGCGGCTCCCAGGAAGCTTGCTTAACAACCACTCCAAACTCTTCCCTTTGGGACAGTCTAACATTCATGGAACAAAACTGGACCAGGAGGTAAAACCAGTCTGCCTTGAATGGCTGGGCCTTGGTTTCATGGACATCTTGGTGTCAAGGCTTGGCTGTTGTGTGATGTGGTCACAGTAGGAAAGGGGCTGGTGCTATATCCCTCTGTAGGTGCTCACCTTTTCATTCTGAATCAGGGCAAACTGTAAGGTGGAAAAACAGAGCCCAAGAGGGGAAGTGGAGAAGCCTGCTGCCTCACACCTTTTCTGCCCTCCCTCTGCTGGGGCTTTCCTAGTGCTGAGCTGCAGCTAGCAGGGAACCAGAGGGAAGGAGAGGTGCCCAAAGGGAGCTGCTGATATCTGGGGGACTGTTTGTGTGCAGGACTAACCCCACCTACAGTTTCTCTTCCTTTTCACTTATGGTAACAATGGGCAATGAATCTCTCTCTTTCTCTCCCTTCCTTCCTTCCTTCCTTCTCTACTTCTTCTTTCCTTTAAAATTCCTCATTACCGGGGGTCTTCCCTGGTGGCGCAGTGGTTGAGAGTCCGCCTGCTAATGCAGGGGACACGGGTTTGTGACCCGGTCTGGGAAGATCCCACATGCCGCGGAGCGGCTGGGCCCGTGAGCCATGGCCGCTGGGCCTAAGCGTCCGGAGCCTGTGCTCCGCAACGGGAGAGGCCACAACAGTGAGAGGCCCACGTACCACAAAAAAAAAAAAAAAAAAAAAAAAAAGAAAGAAAAATTCCTCATTACTATTCACTGTGAAACTTGGTAAGAACTACCATGATTGAATGTGATGGGCATCCACACAGCTCAGGGACATTCACAAAAGGCATTTTAACCATGAAAGCTGTGAAGTATGACTTAGAACATCTTCTCAAGGGCGTGAAGAATTCTGAATTTTGCATGTCTTTTATTCTGGCTATGCACATGCATACATATACACATTAACACTAAAAAATTTTTTTTCTGAGTCTCGAAGAATTGTATCAAGATTGAGTCTTCAGAAAAATCAGTATTTTGATAGAGTATCATTTGTATTTTTTATCTTTACTAAATATATATCTGATATTCATTCTGTCTTGTAAAAAGCTGTAGCTCAGTGGAAAACTTTTGCTTTTTATTTACAGTATGATCTTCGGTCAATGGGAGATTATAATAACTGCTTTTGACTTATTAAACCGTTTTTTTCTGTGCTGAAGTTTATGTAGCACATGTTGTATCTAAACAGTACTAGACAGAAAACTGACCCCAGTATAAGGAGCTGAGGCTTCATTTGTCGCAGAGGAGATTCCCAATTGACTAGTTCACCCTTATACATGAAGACAGAGGAGCTGACAATTGGCTCGGTTGGCATATAATGAAACAGCAAGATGACAAAGTGGTTTTCTTAGGGTTTTGGGTTCACTTTGTAGATATTTTAGAAATAATAAAAATTATTTCTGATACTATTTTAGAAAGGTGTAGTACAAATTCACAAAAATCCTTATCTTCCTACATTAGACAAACTATCCTATACTCTTGAGTCTCTGGATTGGTATCTCTAATCTCAGCCCACTCTGTAGCCAGCAGAGGTGGCCATCCTGACATTCCTTTAATAATAATAGTGTTAACGTATATCTCATTCCTCTCAGGTAGATTCTATTTTTTACCACTAGTAGGTGGTAAAGCCAGGACTTGAACCCATTAGTCAGACCCACGACATCATATTGCATTTGTACCTTGATATCAAGTCAAGTATTTTTAATGCAAGTGTACTGAAATGCTTCATGTTTGAGAGGCAGATTAAAATGCTTATTAAATGCAACAAATTCCACTGTAGTTGGGTTGAATATATCACTTCCTTGCTTCAAAATCTCCAGTTGCTCCCTATTGACCCATACCTAAGTGATCCATTGAAGAAATCAATTAAAATGAGGAAAATGCTGTAAACGCATCCTAATATTTTAAATTTAACATGAAACATGGGCAGCCACGTGTGATATGGAGTGAGGGTCTCATCCTGAGCAGGGGTCCCCTGGTGGAGCTCAGGGGGGCCTCCTTACCTACATCACATTCAGCTGCATCAGCTTATGATCTGAAGTTGCAGTTTCTTTAAAGTAGAACAAGATCTGAAAGACATCTCTGAGGCAATCTGAGCCCAGAATCCTTCTGGAGTTTTATATATTTTCTCCACTTTTTAAAATAACTTTCTCCCCTACAGCTATTTAACATCAATTTTTTAGGTCCTCACTTTAATCAATTCTTTCCAAAGCATTCTACATAGCTGTCATAGAAATTATCCCCCCATCATTCCCCCTCACATTCTTTTTTTTTTTTTATAAATTTATTTATTTATTTTTGGCTGCATTGGGTCTTCGTTGCTGTGTGTAGGCTTTCTCCAGTTGCGGTGAGTGGGGGCTACTCTTTGTTATGGTGCATGGGCGTCTCATTGCTGTGGCTTCTCTTGTTGCAGAGCACAGGCTCTAGGTGCACGGGCTTCAGTAGTTGTGGCACGCAGGATTCAGTAGTTGTGGTGCACAGGCTTAGTTGCTCCCCAGCATGTGGGATCTTCCCAGACCAGGATTCAAACCCATGTCCTCTCCATTGGCAGGCAGATTCTTAACCACCTTGCCACCAGGGAAGTCCCCACCACCCCACATTCTTATTTCATCAGGTTACATAGCATTGAATTAAATTATGTTATTCCAGTTACAAATAAAGAAGGCACCAACAGGCTCAGGAGCAAAGGTAACTAACTCTTGGTAAGCCCTGAACTCAGATGGTGGAGGCAGCAGTGCTGGGAGCTGTGGAGAGAGGCAGCTGTCTCCCAAGTTCAGGGGCAGGAAGCATCAGCAAACAAGTTTTACAAAGGGAATGAGAAGTGTCAATTATCTACAGAGCTGACTGACTGGACAACCATTATGAAAGCTTCTCTGGTTCAGGTTTCTCAGTCTGGCATTCATGGTCCTCAGACTTGCCTCCACCCAGCCCCCAACTCTCCTATTCCCTGCATGTGTCATATGGACCATGGATGAAGACCATATTTACTCTTCTCCAGCCAGAAATATCAACACTCCCCTGTGGTACAAGATACTTTGTCTAAACTCTCCCGGAATGTCCTTTGCACCAGCACATGTTCCTGTTGAAAGCCTACCCATTCTTCAGATCTCTCCAGAGAGAAGAACCAGCCAGCGTATACCAGTATATACAACATAAATCCACATACATACCACTGACTTTCCCAAAGGATCCCCAAACAACTTGAAAAAATTCAAAATAAATATGAAACAGGACAAACAAAAGAAAAAAAAATTGCAGGGGAATGCATGTGTTCAAGTATTTGAGGTGATCTCTTAACATCAGCAGAGTTCTTAATTTGTTTCTCAGCTTTTCTTAATTTAAAAGGCAAAAGGACTATATCATTTTTTTTAACCTGATAAAAGAAAGTAAGCTTGTTTACCTTTAAGACCAATTCATTCCTGATACAAAAATCAAATCATGTGTAACTACATGTTAACACAGAAGAGAAGCCTCCAGAGAGAGGGCTTGATTCCTTTGTCAAGATAAATTCATGGTCCCATGTTAGAAATCCTTGGAAGTCTTTTCGTATTCTGTCTAGGCTCTTAGACATCACCTACCATTCTCTAAGAACTTTCTTATGGGTCATCTCATGCCAGCACTGTCGGGCACTTCAGACACCACGGGGCAGCACTGAAACTGAATTCACAACACGTGGGATGGTTCTGCTCTGCCTCTTAACAGCTGAGTGATCCTTCCAGATTACTTAAACTCTATGCTTTTCATTTTCTCATCTATAAAATGGTATTCAATAATTGGAAAAATATAACTGAAAAGTACCTATCACAGTGCCTGACACATATTAGGTGACAATTTAAAGTACTGTTATTATTATTACTAGTTTTCTTTAAAAACAGCCAACAAACAAACAGACAAAACAACAACAACAAAATCTTTTCCTCCTCCCTGGCTTCTTTTTGTCTGATTTAAAACTGCACAGGTCCCACCAGAGGGCAGATAGCAGAAGCAAGAACTACAATCCTTCAGCCTGTGGAACAAAAACCACATTCACAGAAAGATAGACAAGATGAAAAGGCAGAGGACTATGTACCAGATGAAGGAACAAGATAAAACCCCAGAAAAACAACTAAATGAAGTGGAGATAGGCAACCTTCCAGAAAAAGAATTCAGAATAATGATAGTGAAGATGATCCAGGACCTCAGAAAAAGGATGGAGGCAAAGATGGAGAAGATGCAAGAAATGTTTAACACAGACCTAGAAGAATTAAAGAACAAACAGAGATGAACAATACAATAACTGAAATGAAAAATACACTAGAAGGAATCAATAGAAGAATAACTGAGGCAGAAGGATGGATAAGTGACCTGGAAGACAGAAAGGTAGAATTCACTGCTGCGGAACAGAATAAAGAAAAAAGAATGAAAAGAAATGAAGACAGCCTAAGAGACCACTGGGACAATATTAAACGCAACAACATTCACATTATAGGGATCCCAGAAGGAGAAGAGAGAGAGAAAGGACCTGAGAAAATATTTGAAGAGATTATAGTCGAAAACTTCCCTAACATGGGAAAGGAAATAGCCCCCCAAGTCCAGGAAGCGCAGAGAGTCCCATACAGGATAAACCCAAGGAGAAACATGCCGAGACACAGAGTAATCAAATAGGCAAAAATGAAAGACAAAGAAAAATTATTGAAAGCAGAAAGGGGAAAACAACAAATAACATACAAGGGAACTCACATAAGGTTAACAGCTGATTTCTCAGCAGAAACTCTACAAGCCAGAAGGGAGTGGCATGACATATTTAAAGTGATGAAAGGGAAGACCTACAACCAAGATTATTCTACCCAGCAAGGATGTCATTCAGATTCGATGGAGAAATCAAAAACTTTACAGACAAGCAAAAGCGAAGAGAATTCAGCACCACCAAACCAGCTCTACAACAAATGCTAAAGGAACTTCTCTAAGTGCAAAACACAAGAGAAGAAAATGACCTACAAAAACAAACCCAAAACAATTAAGAAAATGGTAATAGGAACATACATATTGATAACTACCTTAAACGTGAATGGGTTAAATGCTCCAACCAAAAGACACGGCTCACTGAATGGATACAAAAACAAGACCTGTATATATGCTGTCTACCAGAGACCCACTTCAGACCTAGGGACACATACAGACTGAGAGTGAGGGAATGGAAAAAGATATTCCATGCAAATGGAAATCAAAAGAAAGCTGGAGTAGCAATCCTCATATCAGATAAAATAGACTTTAAAATAAAGAATGTTACAAGAGACAAGGAAGGACACTATGTAATGATCAAGGGATCAATCCAAGAAGAAGATATAACAATTATATATGCACCCAACATAGTAGCACCTCAATACATAAGGCAACTGCTAACAGCTATTAAAGAGGAAATCGACAGTAACACAGTAATAGTGGGGGACTTTAACACCTCACTTACACCAATGGACAGTTCATCCAAACAGAAAATTAATAAGGAAACACAGGCTTTAAATGACACAATAGACCAGATAGATTTAATTGATAATTATAGGACATTCCATCCAAAAACAGCAGATTATACTTTCTACTCAAGTGCACATGGAACATTCTCCAGGATAGATCACATCTTGGGTCACAAGTCAAGCCTCTGTACATTTAAGAAAACTGAAATCATATCAAGCATCTTTCCTGACCATAACGCTATGGGATTAGAAATCAATTACAGGGAAAAAACCATAAAAAACACAAACACACGGAGATTAAACAATACATTACTAAATAACCAAGAGATCACTGAAGAAACCAAAGAGGAAATCAGAAAATACCTAGAGACAAATGACAATGAAAACATGATGATCCAAAACCTATGGGATGCAGCAAAAGCAGTTCTAAGAGGGAAGTTTATAGCAATACGAGCCTACCTCAAGAAACAAGAAAAATCTCAAATAAACAATCTAACCTTACACCTAAAGGAACTAGAGAAAGAAGAACAAACAAAACCCAAATTTAGCAGAAGAAAAGAAATCATAAATATCAGAGCAGAAATAAATGAAATAGAAACAAAGAAAACAAGAGCGAAGATCAATAAAACTAAAAGCTGGTCCTTTGAGAAGATAAACAAAATTGATAAACCATTAGCCAGACTCATCACGAAAAAGAGGGAGAGGACTCAAATCAATAAAATTAGAAATGACAAAGGAGAAGTTAAAGCAGACATCACAGAAATACAAAGCAACCTAAGAGACTACTACAAGCAACTCTATGCCAATAAAATGGACAAACTGGAAGAAATGGACAAATTCTTAGAAAGGTATATCCTTCCAAGACTGAACCAGGAAGAAACAGAAAATATGAACAGACCAATGACAAGTAACGAAATTGAAACTGTGACTAAAAATCTTCCAAAAAACAAAAGTCCAAAAAACAAAAGGACCAGATGACTTCACAGGTGAATTCTACAAAACATTTAGAGAAGAGCTAACACCCATTCTTCTCAAACTCTTCCAAAAAATTCCAGAGGATGGAACACTCCCAAACTCATTCTATGAGACCACCATCACCCTGATACCAAACCAGACAACGATACTACAAAAAAAGAAAATTACAGACCAATATCAGTGATGAACATAGATGCAAAAATCCTCAACAAAATACTAGCAAACAGAATCCAACAACACATTAAAAGGATCATACACCATGATCAAGTCGGATTTATCCTAGGGATGCAAGGAATCTTCAATATACACAAATCAAGCAACGTGATGCACCATATTAACAAATAGAAGAAGAAAAACCATATGATCATTTTAACAGATGCAGAAAAAGCTTTTGAAAAAATTCAACACCCATTTATGATTAAAAACTCTCCAGAAAGTGGGCACAGAGGGAACCTACCTCAATATAATAATGGCCAAATACGACAAACCCACAGCAAACATCATGCTCAATGGTGAGAAACTGAAAGCATTTCCTCTAAGATCAGGAACAAGACAAGGAGGTCCACTCTCGCTACTATTATTTAGCATAGTTTTGGAAGTCCTAGCCACAGCAATCAGAGAAGAAAAAGAAAAAAAGCAATCCAAATTGGAAAAGAAGAAGTAAAACTGTCACTGTTTGCAGATGACATGATACTGTACATAGAGAATCCTAAAGATGACACCAGAAAACTACTAGAGCTAATCAATGAATTTGGTAAAGATGCAGGATACAAAATTAATGCACAGAAATCTCTTGCATTCCTATACACTAATGATGAAAAATTTGAAAGAGGAATTAAGGAAACACTCCCATTTACCACTGCAACAAAAAGAATAAAATACCTAGGAATAAACTTACCTAAGGAGACAAAAGACCTGTATGCAGAAAACTATAAGACACTGATGAAAGAAATTAAAGATGATACCAACAGATGGAGAGATATACCATGTCCTTGGATTGGAAGAATCAATATTGTGAAAATGACTATACTACCCAAATCAATCTACAGATTCAATGTAATCCCTATCAAATTACCAATGGCATTTTTCACAGGACTAGAACTAGAAATCTTAAAATTTGTATGGAGACACAAAAGACCCCGAACAGACAAAGCAGTCTGAGGGAAAAAAACGGAGTTGGACGAATCAGACTCCCTGACTTCAGACTATACTACAAAGCTACAGTAATCAAGACAACATGGTACTGGCACAAAAACAGAAATATAGATCAATGGAACAGGATAGAAGGCCCAGAGATAAACCCACACATATATGGTCAACTTATCTTTGATAAAGGAGGCAAGAATACACAATGGAGAAAAGACAGCCTCTTCAATAAATGGTGCTGAGAAAACTGGACAGCTACATGTAAAAGTATGAAATTAGAACACTCCCTAACACCATACACAAAAATAAACTCAAAATGGATCAAAGACCTAAATGTAAGGCCAGACACTATAAAACTCTTAGAGGAAAACATAGGCAGAACACTCTAGGACATAAATCACAGCAAGATTCTTTTTGACCCACCTTCTAGAGTAATGGAAATAAAAACAAAAATAAACAAATGGGACCTAATGAAACTTAAAAGCTTTTGCACAGCAAAGAAAACTATAAAGAAGACGAAAAGACAACCCTCAGAATGGGAGAAAGTATTTGCAAACGAAGCAACTGACAAAGGATTAATCTCCAAAATTTACAAGCGGCTCATGCAGTTCAATATCAAAAATACAAACAACCCAACCCCCAAAATGGGCAGAAGACCTAAATAGACATTTCTCTAAAGAAGATATACGGATTGCCAGCAAACACAGGAAAGGATGCTCAACATCACTAATCATTAGAGAAATGCAAATCAAAACTACAAAGAGGTATCACCTTACACTGGTCAGAATGGCCATCATCAAAAAATCTGGAGAAAAGGGAACTCTCTTGCACTGTTGGTGGGAATGTAAATTGATTATAGCCACTATGGAGAACAGTATGCAGGTTCCTTAAAAAACTAAAAATAGAACTACCTTACGACCCAGCAATCCCACTACTGGACATATACCCTGAGAAAACCATAATTCCAAAAGAGTCATGTACCACAATGTTCATTGCAGCTCTATTTACAATAGCCAGGACTTGGAAGCAACCTAAGTGTCCATCAACAGATGAATGGATAAAGAATATGTGGCACATATATACAATGGAATATTACTCAGCCATAAAAAGAAACAAAATTGAGTTATTTGTAGTGAGGTGGATGGAGCTAGAGTCTGTCATACAGAGTGAAGTAAGTCAGAAAGAGAAAAACAAATACAGTATGTTAACACATATATACGGAATCTAAAAAGAAAAAAGGTTCTGAAGAACCTAGGGGGAGGACAGGAATAGAGACGCAGACACAGAGGATGGATTTGAGGACACAGGGAGGGGGAAGGGTAAGCTGGGACGAAGTGAGAGAGTGGCATGGACTTATATATACTGCCAAATGTAAAATAGCTAGTGGGAAGCAGCCGCATAGCACAGGGAGATCAGCTCAGTGCTTTGTGTCTGCCTAGAGGGGTGGGATAGGGAGTGTTGGAGGGAGACGCAAGAGGGAGGGGATATGGGGACATATGTATATGTATAGCTGATTCACTTTGTTTTAAAGCAGAAACTAACACACTATTGTAATGCAGTTATACTCCAATAAAGATGTTAAAAAAAAAAAAAGAATTGCAAGTCTAGGAGTGAAAAAAAAAAAAAAACACAGGTCTTCTCACTCCTGAAGAAACCTTGGTTTGACTGTGATGTGACTTTAATCTACTATTTTATTTCCTACCTGCTTTTTAACGCCATTTGTCATCTTACTAACACTTCAAAATTTGGCTCTCCAGTAACTTAATCTTCACTCTATTGAAACTTCAAGATCCCCAGTGACTCAGTGTCACTCTTTGCAGCGCTCAGCAATTTGAAGAGACGTTGAGATTTCCCCTTCCCTCTCACACTACTTTCTTGTCCTCCTACTCCTCTGTTTCTTCATTCAATTTCTCCTACCTCAACTCTGTCTCCGTGGCGGTTGTCGCCCAAGGAGATGTCCTCAGACCTCTGGTTTACATAATCTCTGCTCTCACTGAGTAACTTTATCAGCAAACATCTTTACGTAGATGCCTCCCAAATCTTTCTTTCCAGACTAGATTGTTCCCCAGATTTTAACTGCAAAACTGCTGAATTTCCATTTAGATGTCTAATAGGCATCTCAGACTCTGTGTACTGAATGAAGCACATAATCTTCCCCAAATATAATATCTTCAAACCTCTAAATCATCTTTGATTCCCTCTTATCTCCCCACATCAAGTCAGACGTGAAGACCTGTCAAGTCTTCCTTTCTCATGTATCTCAAGGTATTAATTCCTTTTCACTCCTACCACCACCACTAAAATCATTCATCGTTGCCATCTTGGATTATTATAATCTTCTCAACTGTAGTTTTCTTCAACCTCAATCTAGTTTGCATTCTGCTACCAAGTTATTATTCTTTAAAAAACTGCTTTCATCAAACATCAAATAACTGCCTACCTCAAAAACATTCACGACTCCCTAAATTTTATAGGAGAATAGACAACCTACCTCGATATTCCAGAGTTAGAGTTTCCAAAATTGGGTTTAATTTGTCAGTTTAGACTTGTCTACAACTAATTCTTGACCTTAATATTTATTAAAATAAAATAAAATACCCTACTCATAATTCCTAAAAGCCCATGATGTTTTTAGATTCCAGAGTCTACTCCTTGTCTTTCTCTGCCTCCTTCACTTTAAAAAAAAAAAAAAGATAAACCAATTTCATGATTTCTTTCTGGCATATCAACTCTTACCTCAATATCAATCCAATTGTTTGCTAAGGTTCTATGTCCAATTCCAGGAATACACCATGTGACACAAACTTGAACAATTAATGCACCAGTTCCTCCTTGGCCATAATAATTGTTTCAGGGATGGGCATACGACCCATGTATTTCCAAGTGGAATGAATCTTAGGACTTGTGAGGACATTCCTGAGAAAAGAGTCAGGATAGGATTGACTAGGCTGAAATTAAAAATATCAAATCTCAGTAGCTTAGCTCAATATGTTTTATTTCTTGCTCATGCCACAGTCTGATATGGGGTAGGAGGCTCCCCTTCAGGGCTCTCCTCCAAGCGGTGATTCAATGATCTAGCACCTTGCACACTGCCATTTTAAGTAAGTTATGGCAAATGCAAAAGGGGCAGAGAACATGGTTAGTCTTGGACGTTGAGTGGCCAAGTTTTATTTCCAGTGGGCAAAACCCAGTCATGTGGTTCCAAACAAACTCCAAGAGAGGTGGGAAATATAGCCCTATATGCCTGGGAAGAGGAAAATGAAACAAGATTTGCTAAACACTTGGGATTCTTTCTTCCACATGAGGGAGGGATGGGAAAAAGTAAGATTGTTGAATCATTTAAAGATGCATAAAATATCAGGATTAATCTTTTATTTCCATAAAAAAGTTAATATAGGATTTTCCAGAGTGTACAAGACACCCAGAAAGAGTCACAGATCTGCCTGTGCCCACCCAGAGGACCCAGTGTTTCAGCTCCTAGGAATGTAAATTTAACGCTCTGAGGTGGAACGTTGGTCCACTTCCGTATTTTTTTCCTTTCATGCGTATGCAGCAATTTGCCTTACTGTGGACTTCCTGGAAAAGGGAGAGGCCAAAGAGGGACGTACAGGGGAAAAGGGGGAGAATGAGAAAGAGCAGGGGGAGAAAGGAGAGGTGAATCGAGGGAGAAACAGGAGAGAGGATGAGAGAGAAGAAGGAGGCAGTAGTGGTAAGACCAATGGCATTTGTGTTTATCGTTTTTAGTTATCTGTTATCTAAAAACTCTGAAAGCATTTCCTTAATTCTTCACTTCTTGAAAATAGACTATGGCTTCACACATGTGAGGAAGTGTGGCTGGTCCTGCTTACATGGGAAATAATAGAAAATACATATATTGGTCTTTGCCCCCAGTTCCTAGCACAGAGCTCCTGAAACTCTTATATTTCCTAGGCGATAACAGCACTAGGAGCATCTTTTCTTCTCATATTTTGTCTTTGACCCCTGTTCCTGACACAGGGCTCCTAAATTCCTTAGAATTTCCTGGATGATAGGAGTGTCTTTTGTTCTAATGAGGTGACCCCGGATGAGCTCCTGGATGGGGGCCGATCACCAAAAAGACCAAGCCACGATTTGAAGCTTGGAACTTTCAGCCCTGCCCCATTCTCCTGAGAAGGGAGAGGGGCTGGAAATGGAGTTAATGATACATCATGCCTACATGAGGAAAGTACAGGGTTTGGGGAGCTTCAAGGTGGGTAAACACACCCACGTACGGGGTGGGTGGTGTACCCCATCTCCACAGAGACAGAAGCTCCTGTGGACACATTCAGGATGAGTCCAGACCTCACCCCATGTACCTGTTCATCTGGCTGTTCATATATATCCTTTAATTATACAATCAACTGGAAAACATGTTTCCCTGCATTCTGTGAGCTGTTCTAGCAAATGATTGAATCCACGGAGGAAGGTCATAGGAAACTCTGATGTGTAGCAAAGTCAGACAGAAGTTGTGGGTAACCTGGGGACCCACAACTTGTGATCGGCATCTGAAGCGGGTGCGGGAACCGTCTTGTGGGATTGAGGCCTTAACCTGTGGGGTCTGGAACTTTGGTTAGTGTCAGAATTGAACTGAATTATAGGACATCCAGCTGGTATCTCAGAGAATTGCTTGGTGGTAGAAAAATCCCCACACATTTGTTGACCAGAAGTGTCAGAAGTGAAGTGTTCTGTGTGGGTAGTAAAGGAGAGACACACAGTAAGAGTGTGTTTTTTCCCTTTACATGGTAGCAACAGACCTCCACCTGTATGAAATGATTTGAAATGCCTCCTAGACACATCCCTGAGAGAAACATAATCTCCCTCCCCGGCTGGGTTCATGGCATCCTGGCCTCCTCTGTGTCTGCAACTGTCTGCCATGGGGTCATTCTCTTTGGTTTAGGTTCTTGGGAAAAGTAACTTGTAACTGGGATAATATTTTAAAAATATTTTTCCTCTTGCATTCCTTTGTACAGACTGTTCCCCCAGTCTTTTTTCAGAGGCATCTATTTGCCTAACGATATTTAGAATGTTCCAGC
>NW_006780412.1:27313-28457 GCF_000442215.2 Lipotes vexillifer
AGGAATGTAAAGAGAAAAGTTTATAATATATAATACGGGATTTAGGGCAAAGACAATAGTTACTGAAGCCAGGCTTTATTAAGAGATAGGGTTTTCTAAGTTCATTTAGCTCTCAGATAATTGAGTTTCTCCTGTAGGCAGGGAGGATACCTTCCACTGTGCTATCTAGGTCATGAGACTTGCTGCCCTAGGGAGAGAGAAGGATATTTATTCATATGTTAAACAATGAAGTGTCTTCTCCGTCCTGGGCATCATTCAAAGTGTTGGGAATTCAGCAAATAAACAAAAGACAGCAGTCTTTTTTTAGGAATGTCCATACAGTGGTGTGGTGGTAAATGTTTAATAGTGAGCTCTCTGGAGAAAAGGCTCTGCTTTGTAGTATTTGCTGATTTCATGCTGCAAATACTCTCACCTTGGCAGATTTCAAGTTACTCACATGATATCACTAAATGAAGAGTTGAGAAGGGGTAGACTACATAATTGTTAACTCTCTTGAACCGGTACAAACTAGCAACAGTACACTGAGGGCTACATATGAGATAAAACTCTGTGTGTGTGTGTGTATGTGTGTGTGTGTGAGAGAGAGAGAGAGAGAGAGAGAGACAGAGAGACAGAGAGACAGAGAGAGAGACAGTGGGTGGGGGGAGAATAAAGAGATGGGGGTAGGGTGAGGTAGATGTGAGTTATTGATGATGTTTTAGTCCCTGGGTTGGGCGATGGTTTCACCATGTTCATTATATTATTTAATTAATAAACAACCAGCTAAAAATAAAAGAAGGACATGCAGGAAACCAATGAAGATAATGCATTAAGAACAAAAAATTCTGATTAATCCAATTCTGTGCACCTAAGGACCGTGAAAGAAAAGTGAGATATGACAAAGAGAATGTCAGAAAGATCAAAACATCTCTTTTTAGCTGGAGAAGTGGTGGGAAGGAGAAGACCCAGAAGCTGTGGGCAGAGATGGACATGGGGAAGATAGGCAGGTCTTTGCACCTCCTTTAAAAGCCTAACCTGGTGGATTTTCTAGAAACATTCAAGCAGGTGTGAGAAGGCTCACGAACATCAGGGCGCACGACTCACCTTCTCAGATGAACAGGAGAGAGCACACATCACCACTGGTTGAAGGTGATTCAGGAAAGAG
>NW_006780412.1:28602-88854 GCF_000442215.2 Lipotes vexillifer
AAGAGTGTGGGAAGGATGGAGACAGATGGGCCTCAGCAGGGCTCACAGTGTCCCGCAGATCGCTCGGAAGTCAGGGGCCTGGATGTTTCCAAAGTACCCTGATGAGAAACCACAGAGATGTGGAAAGTGCTGGTGGATTGGCTAAGCCCAGGGCCAGCGTAAGGAGGCTGCCCTGAGCCCAGATTTTGACTCAGAAGGACAGGGGTTGGAATCACAGAGTTGAGCAGGCAGGCCAGCCCTGAACCCTCAAAGCCAGACGAGCCAGTTGCACCTCAGTGGCCACCAGTGTAGGAAGCAAAAACCCCAACTATTTCTTTGTAGAGGTCAGTGAGGATAGAGGGGTCAGTGCTGGGAACCCCACATCCTATCCCCCCAGTCTCTGTCCTGTGAGAGGGTGTGTAAGCCATGTCCTGTCCCCACCTGCAGAGGAGCAGCCAGAGGGAGAGGAAACAGAGACCCTGCGCACTTTAAAGAGATGGAGCCGTCATCTAAAGGGACTGTTGAATTTATTTCCAGGGCCAGCTTTGTGGGTGTTCGGCCATAAGGGCCACAGGTTTGCGTTAATACTCCACTGTTGCCATCTTGATATCCTTAATTTTGAGCAAGGGGGACTGCATTTCCATTTTGCCCTGAGCCCTGCAATGAGGTAGCTGGTTCTTCTTATTACAATGTCATAAGATTACTTAGAGACTCAACTAACATTTAGGGTTTGTTTTGTTTTGTTTTTTCTTGTTATCTAGACTGTTGGGTCATGAAGAAATTGAGACAATTTATGGAGATACAAGGAAATATTTTCTCAGCCCAATCTGAGTGTAGTGGGAGCAATTTCACCTTGTCACAAGTGCACAAAAGGGTTATTGTCTATTAACAACTCATCCTACACTTGGATCCCAAGGCTCTTTATCCACTCTGGTTCTTGACCTCCATTCCTATTCAGATCAGCACCACATCTGCATGTTCACTCCCTGCGCCTCACTACGGGATCTCAGAATTTACACTGAAACTCAAGCCACAACCCCTACCCCCTGCAGGTATGGATATTGCTCTTCCCCCCCACCCCCCCCCCCCCAACTAGCTTAATAAAGCTCACTTGCCTTGTACGTCATTCTCTCAGGATATCCTTCCCACAGTGTTCAAAGTTCATGAATCTGAGCCAGGAATTCTGATGATGTTTATCTTTCCCAAAGGGTGGACATTGGGGGCACTGTGCAAAGTTGGTGGCAGATATTTTTAGGTAGAGGGAAAAGGATCAAGAATGCTTTCCAGCACTTGTATTTGCCTGTGGGCAAGGCTGGCCATGGGGATTGTCTAAAGTATTTGGCTTCAGCAGCCTGGAATTATCTGAGAGATAAGACATCAGAAATGATGCTTGGTTTTCATTTCAGAGGTCCAGGTGGTTAGGTTGTAAGATATGTAACTTGCTTGGGTGAAGTTTTCTTTTCTGGCAAACAGACTTTTGATTCATTGGGGTTTTTTTTTTTTTTTTTTGCGGTACGCGGACCTCTCACTGCTGTGGCCTCTCCCGTTGCGGAGCACAGGCCCCCCACCCCGGGACTTCTAATCATCCATCTTCAGTCACTAGCTTACTCTGACATGACAGGTCAACACCAGCTTGGCTTCCATGGTAAGCTGACATCACCCCACACAGGACTGGTAGGACTCAATACTCATAGTTGAGTAGGAGAGCAAGCCTGACTTGTACTGCTGACTCATTAAAAATATATTTTTTTTCCTTATTGATTGCTGGAAGACTGGGAGCTTCTTGAGGAGAGAAGCTGTATTTTATCCATCTTTGTATTTTTAACACCTAGCACTGTGGCCAGTCAAGAGCAGAAGTTCAAAAATGGCTTATGGAATCAAACTGAACAACCTTCTCTCAAGCCCTTAATCCTAACCTCTTGCCTTTTCCATCATCAGAAGACCTCCCTTCTAACTTTAGGGAGAGTATCAATGGTGGTGAAACAGCACAGGACCCTTAGGGATCTCTTGGCTATATGAGCCCCACCCCCATTGCAGTGTCCCCCGTCTCTTGAAGCAAAAGGCTTTGCTTCAGGCCTCCCCTGAGTCTCAGAAGGCTGGCTCAGGAGTTAATGATCAGGAAAATGTGAACATGTAGAAACAAAAAATAGCAGTTGGGCCGGGAAACTGGTAACAATTTAAACAAAAGATCAGCCACATAGCAGAGTCACAGGACATTTAGTTCCTCCCTGAAGGACATAGATAACAGTGTCTGACGCACATTCCTAAGTTGTTTTTACAGAAGCCAGACTCCCACCAGATGGAAACTGCTGACCACAACCACATAGACCCCAGACCAACTGGGATTAGAAGACTGATGATGTTGACTCCTAAAACATCATCCTGTTACCTCACCACCAACCAAGCAGAAGAATGTTCATGAGCTGATCAGGCACCCTGCAAATCACACCCCTATTGTTATCTCTAAAAACCCTTCCTTGGAAGCCACAGGGGAGTTTGGATCTTTTGAGCTGCCTGTTCTCCTTATTTGGTGCCTACAATAAACTCTGTACTTTCCTTCACCACAACCTGGTGTCAGTAGATTGGCTTTGCTGCACATCGGGTGAGTAGACCCAAGTTCAGTTAGGTAACAATGGGAGAAGATACACACCCCTCCACCCTCCTCATCTCACCCTCTAGGAGTGGGGCTTTCCCAAAGCTCACTCCTTGGTCCTCTGTTCATTACTTCTCATCCATCCAGTCTCTTTCTCTACTTCTCATGACACAATTGTAACAAGTCTCATCTCAGTGGGGTTTCTAAGACCCTCCAAAATATGGCTTTATGCTCCTTATCCAATCTTATTTCTTATTGCTGTCTAGTCTGTTCAGGCCACTTTCCCACAAACCCTCAACACTCCCACACGCCCCCAGCCCGCAATGCCTTTTTCATCCTCCAGCTCCACCTTCTATATCCCACTCTTCACAGTGCCAGCAAAATGCCAACCCTGATGGAGAAGGATTTAGATGAACTTTTTACAGCAAGCATCTCTTTTCTAAATTTCACTACATCTTCTCAGTCCTAATTTTTTAAGCATTTAGGGACAATGAACTGGAAACAAGAAAAAGAAAATTCCAATCCCCTCTTTCTTCTACGTCCTCTGAATCCTTCTCTCAATTCTTGCTCTCCACCCTCAAAGATAAATGCACGTGTGTGCATGCACACACACACACAGTAGCAACTTCCTCAGGTGGAAGCCCCCAGGGAGGATGGGATTACTTAGGACTGTGAGGAGTCAGGACCCACAACTTATCCTTCTTTCCCCAGCTCTGACTCCACTGATGTTGGGCTATTCTTACATCTATAAGACAGAATGTGGAACAGAGTAAGGGATGAGTCCTTAGGAGCTAGAAGAAAGCAGTTGGAGAACTGGAATTCTTGGGATATTCTGGAATAATGACTCTAGTAACCCCATAGATTAGTACCATTGTTCAGTGACTAGTAGGGAAGGAACTGTCAAATCTTTAGAGCTTGGAAGAAAGACATTTACCAGTTTTGTTAGTAATGAAAATTGCTATTTGTGACACCATAGTTGGAGTTGAGGCAAAAATTTCCCTTCTAAATTTTCATAAATGTAGGGAGCCAGGTTTCAGTTTGTAAAAAACATAACAATTTCTGGCTAAGCCAGAGAGAGGAGTTGTGTCTGACACCGTTTATTAAGGGACCAGTCTACTTACTCTGATAAGGCTGAAAACAGGACATGGGTTAATGATCTCTCTGCAGGGAGTATCTGGCCATCTGTGTTGGTTAATTTTATGTGTCCACTTGGCTAGGCCACAGTACTTGGAGATTCGGTCAAACATTATTCTAGATATTTCTGTGAAAGTGTTTTTTAGATGACATTAAACTTTAAATCATCAGACTTTGAGTAAAGCCTATTACCCTCCGTAATGTGGGTGGGCCTCATGCAAGCAGCTGAAGACTTAAATAGAAGAAAATTGACCTCCCCTGAAGAAGGGGGGATTCTGCCAGCATATTGACTTCAGACTTAAGGTGTAACATCGCCTTTTCCCCATGTCTCTAGCCTGCCAGCCCACCCTGAAGCTTTTGGACTTGCTAGCCTGTACAATCACGTGCATGTGAGCCAATTCCTTAAAATAAATCTCTCTCATAGATGGATAGATACATAAATAGATAGATAGATCGATCTCCTATTGGTTCTGTTTCTCTGGAGAATCCTGACAATACACTATCTTATATAAGCTTAGAAACTTCCCTGAAGAGTGAGTTCATAACATCTCAATACTGACTATTCTCCTATTCTACCCTTTAGAGGCAGACCATTCTAATACCTTTATCTCCCTTGGAGGAAAATTATAGGCATTATCTGTAGGCAAGGAGAAAAAAACCAAATAAAGCCAAACATAAAATCCATTTTGATAGATATTAATTTTGTGATCAGATAGTAAATTTTGTGATAGATATTAAATATGTGATTTCTTTATATGAACTGATTTTAATACTCAAAGAAATGGAAAAAAAAGAAAAGAAGGAGGAGATAGAAGAGGAGAAAGGGGAAGAGGAGGAGGAGTAGGAGAACAACAACGAGAAGGAGAAGAAAAGAAATGAAATTGTTAAAATGAACAATGGGTCTTTAAAAAAAATCTAAAACAAAAAACAGCATCCGTCCAGGATGAATCAATAGATCGGCCAAGCCCTTTTCTAGTAAAATGATATTTAGTTGTAAGAAAAGCAACCACAAAGGGTTTTTTTCTTTTCTCTCTTTTTACATTTTTTAATTTGTGATTCGTACCTTGTCTATTTCAAAGTCTCATTTAAACTTTCTATGGTGAATCATCCCCATCGCATATTTTCTTAGTAACAGTAGTGAATCACTCTTTTAAAATGTTTTAAGTACTTATGTTCCTTCGCATTCCACACGATAAATCTGCTAAATGCTACTATGTGTGAATGATCCTAAATATCATTATAAGATCATCATTTTCCACAGAATTGAATGAGTATTTAAGTGAGATATGAATGGATATTGCCTTATTTCTGACATTCCTGAAAATATATTGTTGACAAGATCAGTAAGCAGACAAGTATAGCAGAAAAAGTCCTAAACTTGAAGTCAAAAGACCTAGATCTCAGTGCCAGTGTCATCTTAGGCAAAGCTATTTGATACCTCTGAACTGCAGTCATGGCCTTCTCTATAATAGCCTAACCTTACCATTAGCATTATATTAGAGAAATTATTTTATGTGAGAGTGCTCCTTACAGAGAAGGATTCCTTCATACAGTGCAATTTCAGGAGGTGTGGAAGTAATGTTTTACATGGTGAAAATGCATGGTGAAAGGAGGTGAGAGACTCAAGAGGACATTCAAGAGTCTTTCCCAGGAGCTCTGGGCTAAGAACAGGTGACTAAGTTGAAGGACTAAGTGACCCCCCCCCTTGGCTAACAAGGAGGGTTCCAATTGGACCAGCATGGTTTCCCTGTATCCCAGGTTCAGGGAGAGGTGTGGGAAGTATGGTCTTACAATGTGACTGACCAGAATGAGAAGTCATCACTGGGCAAGGCCACATGGCCTGAGGGGGTCCATATTCTCTATGATGGCCAGTGGCAAAAGTGATTGCTTCAGATGAGGGGGCTTCTGGCCTGCAGAACCAAAATGTTCACAAAACTTGCTTCTAGGGGAGTCCCAGATATTTCAGGAAGGTTGCCGTATAAGGGATAGTCCTTGAAATCAAGAAACCCATGTGTGGATAAAAATACACACCTTTCTGAATTGTTGGAAGGATAATATATTTAAAGGACTTAGCATAGTGTTTGGGAGGTAGCAGGTCTTCACTAAATGATAGCTGTCACTATGTTTACTGCTACCATTATTATCATCATTAAATGGGAGAAGGTAAAGGAAATTAAAAGCCCCTGGCGAGTGAGGGCCCTCTGAAGATTATTTCTGAATTATTCTAGAAAGGAGTAAAAAACACTTGGTTTTCTCTGGATGAGCAGAACCTAATCATGAACCTGATATAGGTCAGAGGATTCACCTGAATTATCTGAATTATAACTGGGGGTAGGGGAATCCTTGAGATGTGAGGCTTCTGGAGCTTCTGGGGACAGGAACTAATGACTCCCCACACCAGTCTGCGTTCACCCAGCGGTAGAGCCAAGGATGGCACTTGTGCTCACGAAATGAGTAAATGATGATGTTCAAGCATTTAATCTGCATATGCTTTTTCCCTAATTTAAAAAAAAATTTTTTTATGTTTTATTTTCATTTACTTCAATGTATTTTTAAAAAAGATTTAATTTTACTTATTTTTGGCTGCGTTGGGTCTTCATTTGCTGCATGCGGGCTTTCTCTAGTTGCGGCGAGCAGGGGGTACTCTTCATGGCGGTGCGCGGGCTTCTCATTGTGGTGGCTTCTCTTGTTGCGGAGCACGGGCTCTAGGCACGTGGGCTTCAGTAGTTGTGGCACGTGGGCTCAGTAGTTGTGGCTCACTGGCTCTAGAGCACAGGCTCAGTAGTTGTGGCACATGGGCTGAATTGCTCCGTGGCATGTGGGATCTTCCTGCACCAGGGCTTGAACCTGTGTCCCCTGCATTGGCAGGCAGATTATTATCCACTGTGCCACCAGGGAAGTCCCCCTAATTTGTTTTAAGTAGAAATACCAGGAACGGGAACAAATAAATACCCCTGAAATCCAATCACCGAGCTTAGCACTTTACCTATTTTGACTTAATTAATACTCATAACAATCTTAAAGGTTTGTATCCTTACTCCCATTTGCTATATGAGAAGATACAGGTGCAGAGAGCTGAAGTGACTTTTCCCAGCTGGTACTGAAACTGGGATTGAAACCCAGGGCAATCAGTCCTCCAAATCCCTGCACTTTCCTCCACACCATCTCACTATGATTGCACCCTCTTACTTGACAGCATTCCTCTGTTTAGAAGTAATTTTTATTCTATATGGTGCTTTGCAGTAAAACTGTCCTCTTGCCAACACTGACCTGAGTTTTTTGAAGTGGTTTCCTCACGAGTCCTGTTTACCATCACCAAGTAACTTATTGCTTCTCAGAGTGTTGGTGAATATGGATGATGGCACAAAATCAAGCAGTCTGCACTTTGGCCACAAACCACTTGTACCACTAAACAGAAGAAGAAACAAAAGGAAATCAAGTATACAAAAATGATACAAGTGTTAAATGCCAAAAATCAGAATTTCTTGGTTTACCCCCCTGGTGGATCCTCTTCTTAAACACGTGCTCTCCCTTTGCTATTCTCTTTACAGATATCACCCCTTCTAACACCCACCGACATTAAGGATATTTCCTCTGCATTAAATTGGATATTTTTCTTCATTTGAAATAATGTATCTAAACTTAATATGATGTTAAAATACTTAAGGTAGATTTCTCCAACTCTCTGTGTGCTGTAAAAATGTAACTAAGCAGAAAGAAAATAGATTCTAGTTAAATTGGCAAGATTTATATCCTTTTCAAAAATGAAGAAGATAGTTAAATTTGGATCTTCGCATCATTGTTTTTCATTCATTCTTGTTTCAACATTACAGAATTACTTGGAAAGAATGTGTCCTTTAATCATTCTGTCACTTCAAATATGTTCATCTTTAATTAGAAATTTTTTCCAGTTACTAAAATTAGGTCACACCAAACTTTCCAAAATATTACATTTAAAATTTTGGTTTACTTTTGACATCTCCCTAACATCGATTTACAAAATGAAGAATAATCCTTATCATAAATTCCAGTAGTTTTTATTCAGAAAAAAACTCCCACATTAACTGTAGTTCCCAATGCTTCCTCTTCGCGTTCATAAAAGAATTACTTTCCGAGAGAAATGTTCTAGGTAATCACCCACTCCATTCTCTGGTGGTTAGGAGTTTTAGCATTTCACAAGTGAACACATCACTTTTTCTTATTGTTACAAAGCCTGGATTTTGAACATGAAGCCTCAAAGCAGCAGAGGATTGCTGGTAAAAGTTGAGCTGCTAGAAACCATCCTGTCGCCTTTCATTTCAGTGGCTTCCTACCACGTTTGTTCACTGATGTTGCATGTGCTATAGGTGTCCGCCTTCACAACTTTCCACTTGCGTGGAATTCCATCTGTTTAATCAAACCGAAACACACTGTAGTGTCAAGGTCCTTGTACCTTAAAAGATTTCCTTCCTGATATACTATCTTGTTAACCCATTGCATCATTCAGAAGAATAAATACCCCAGCTCAGCACACAGGAAATGTAACAACAACAACAAAAAAAGGAAATAGAGAATATTAAGATATATACATGTATGTATCACACACACACATACACAAAATATATGGTCTATGTAACAGAAGAGTCACACGTTTATTAAACATATATAATGATATTTGCCAAGTGCATTTCTTGGCACTTCCAGGTGCCAAGAAAATGTAGCTTCTTTGTTTCTCTGTGGCTAATTTTATTCTCCTTATGTGTTCCCATCCTACTGGATGGGAAGGACGTTTAGACACATCAACAAATAACTGATTATTTAAACAGTATTATTTCTGTCTAAATTTCAATCTATTCATATATGATATGATACCATGAATCAGAGCTTGTTCGAATGGTTTCTTTTGGGTGACTCAATCCTTCAGTACATGCTCAGACTTTCAGAATTCTCCTCTCCCTTTCGGGCAGCAGCTGGGTGAGGGAGGGGCTTTGCTGTGCTCTCTGTGGTGTCCCTGGCCACATGCTGGCTGCTGTCCTCTGAGCTCTGGCTGCCCTGCTTCTGCCCCGGGCATGCTGCTGGTGGCTGCTGCTGAAGTCTGAGGCTGGTATGACTGGCCTGTGTTCTCTCAGCTTGGCCTGAGACCAAGGTTCCCCTCTGGTGACCTGGCCCCTGAAGGTTGGCTGCAACCTGGCTTCAGAGCCACTTTGTTCCTGCCTGGGGATTTCTGCCAAGCTGGACAGTCAACATCACCTGCAACCCTCCTCCTGCCAGCAGGAACCTCTGAACTCTCTGTGTCACCTGAACGCCAAGGGCAGCTCAAGGGGGCCAGCCCAGACTCTGCCTAAGCGCATGGAAGCCCAACATGCCCTGCAAGCCAGTTTCTCCCACCTTCACAAACAGAAGTAGGGCTGCTCAGCTTATTCAGCAGATCTGTCCCTGGTGGGACTTCAGCGAAGGGAGGAGGCCAGGACTCAGTCCCTCCTAAGCTGCCTCTCTCCTCCCACCCTTACCCCTTCACAGGTTCTTTCCACACTCTTCTACCAGCTTTCTAATCCTCCTTCCTTATACCAAACCTCAAGGCCAAGTCACCAGATCAGGTTCTTCCCATGTTAATAGGACAAATAGGAGTTTAGAAAAATTATTCTTTTTTTCAATGAAAAATCAGGTTTTATTGTCTCCACAAAAAAAAAAAAAAAAAAAAAAAAAAAAAATTTTTTTTTCCATGTGCAAAAGGGAACACAATTTCAAGGGTCTCTAGGGTTAATAAATCAATAAAAGAATCACGTTTTATTCTGAAAGTTAGCAAATCTTAAAATTGGAGAGATCTTTATTTATGGTTCATGGACTCATTCTAGCATTTATGTGACAGCACTTTAGAGAAGACTTTTGAAAATTTGACATCTCATGGAATTGTTTTCACCTTATTTTATAGGATTATTTCCTCTTTCATTTCTTGTTCGGGCATCCTAAAATAGCTTAATGACCCTCTCCATACAGTTTTAATAAAATATGAGTTAGAGTTCTTTTAATCAAAAAGGCTTCAAAATACTTCGACACTCCACAGTGTATTTGGGAGATGACCTCAGACGTTAGCACTTAGGTAAGATTCTGAATTCATGCTTCTGAGCTCAATATGAAGCTTTAGGTACGTTTCTAAGACTCTGTACATAATTCCCTCGTTAAAAACAAAACTGTCAGAACAAAACTGTTATTTGATTGTCTATAAACCCGGAACTCAGCAATTTTTAAAAGAGTTCCAAGAAGTCCCTGAGGGCTTCTCTGGTGGCGCAGTGGTGAAGAATACGCCTCTGCCAATGCAGGGGACATGGGTTCAAGCCCTGGTCCGGGAAGTTCCCACATGCCGCGGAGCAACTAAGCCCGTGCGCCACAACTACTGAAGCCGGCGCGCCTAGAGCCCGTGCTCCGCAACAAGAGAAGCCACTGCAACGAGAAGCCCGCGCACCGCAACGAAGAGTAGTCCCCGCTCGCCGCAACTAGAGAAAGCCCGCGGGCAGCAACGAAGACCCAATGAAGCCAAAGGAAAAAAAAAAAAGTCCCTGGAATTATATGCAATATTTTGTAACTACATTTTTATGGGAGAAAAATCATAGGTTTCATCAGCTCATCAAACTGGGGATTTTGATTCCAAATAGGTTTAGAATTTCTTCTGTGCTTGTTAATACTGAGTGGCTGAAATCAATTATCTGAAAGAAATGGAATATAAATGACAAATTACACTTTGCAATGAAATAAGTAGGTTGAAAGGTTCTTATTATGAATGAATTATTAAAGGTAAATAACTGTGTAGTTATACAAGTTTTCCTTTACAAAGGATGTAAAAAGCAAAGGAACGGAATCCCATCTTCCCTAGCCCTTTCTTCTGTACTGGACGGAGTGCAAACTCCTTAGCATGACACAAGATGCCATTTAGAATCTGACCCTGCCCAGCCTTTTCAGATTTGCCTCTTGTCACTTTGCTCTTACTCTGTATCCCAGCCAAACCCAATTATTGACTATCCTCTGACTCTCTCATGCATTTTCAAACCTCTCTGTTCAAAACCTCCTGTGTGGCAAACTCCTACCTACCCTTCAATGTCTCTTCTCTGTCCCTTTCATAGTTAGTCACTGTCACAGCACTCTGTACAGCTCTCTGCCATACTAGGTAACACACTGCATTGTAATTGTTATTTCCGTGTCCTTACCCACTATTAACAGAGACTATCTTGAAGGCTGGGATATTATCATATTCATCCCATATCCATAGGACTGAGCACAGAGGAGAGACTCAATAGATGTTGATTGAATTAATAGTTAAATAAGAGGATTCAAGAGGGTCAATAAAGGACTCTGGCAGAGGACAGTGGGAGGCAGCTCAGCCTTTGGACAGAGAGACATGAATTCACTATAGTCTCATGAAACTATCGAGAATGATACCTTCTTGTCCCAGCAAAGATCTTCACAGATCAGCTGGGAACAGGGGCAAGTTATGGCAGCTCAGGCCTCATGCCAGAGCAGAGCGCCCTTCCGTAAGGAGGCCTGGATTACATCAGGCTCCCGGAGGCCTCCTCTCCCACCCTCTGCTAGCTTAGCCTGTACTACTGTCCCTCTCATTTCTTTTCTTCGTGCTCCCACTACTTTCCCTATCATTGCATCACAGCCTCCCCCAACCATGCACATCCCTTTTCCAAAATGGGCCAATGAAAAGGACCAGGACCTAGATGACTTCAGTGAAGTTGGGTAGTTGTGAGCTCTCTTTGACCAGCCAGTGTTATGGACCTGCATGAGGGGTTCACAGTTCACAGAGCATTGTCACATAGTCACATATATCATCTCATTTGATCTTAACTTGGGACCAGTTATCTCAGGTTAGCAGATGTGGGAAAAAACACAGCAACTTCAATCATCTAAGGTAAGGTGCCTGGATAAATGCAGGCTGGAACAAGGTCTTTTAACTCTATTTGCACTTTGAAGCTCATGTTGGAAAACAGGGCGAAGATAGATGATGGTGTCCTTAGTGTAACCCAGTATTAATAAAAATGCTTCTGTTGCTCTAACAGTAATAGACAGTAAAAAATAAAGGCTAGAAAATGAAATACAAATGTATCCTTCCCTACTCCAGCCCCAAGATCCTCATTCCTACTTCCCCCAAGGTAACCACCAGGAAAAATGTCTTGTGTATCCTTCCAGGAATGTCCTTAGTGTTTATGTGTGCATACATATACATAATATGTGTTATATAAAAATATTATATTAGTGTCACAACTAGAAATATGTATTATGTAAATATACATTTATGTACAAATTATAAGACCATTAAAATGTAAAACATATAACCTAAAATCATGCCTATATATGTATGTATATGTATACATACACACAAAATAATTCTCTATAAAATCCTACCGACATGTGCTATGTGCATATACACATAAGAATATATGCATACATACATGGAGTCAACCATGGACCTAGCACTGGATGTTAAGGGACATGGCTGGCAGTGGAAGTTGGTGACATTATTATTATTTCTGATGGTATGCCAAATTTAATGAAGTGAAGTCAGGTAGCAGTTTTTTGTTGGTGGAGAGGATAGCTGTTTGTGCAATGCCAGACCTCCCACTGGGCCCAGGCTGGTTTGGCCAGAGTCCTCTTCCCTAGAAAGCTTGGTTTGTGGATCCCCTTATTTAGTGACTCTCAGTTGCTTTCCTGTGACAGCAACTGCTTGTGACCAGCTGAGCTCCGAGACTGATCTGCTGGTTGCTTTGAAACACACACATCCAAGTGCTCAGTGGGGTTGTCTAGAGTGGTCCTTGACTGTTCATTGACTCCACCTGGCCCCCCTACCAGTGACTGGAGGGTAAAGACCGTGTGTCAATCATCTTTGTTGCCTCGGCACAGACCCCACAACTCGATGAGCGTTTGTCAAACAGATCTGAAGCTGTTAACTGGCACTTTACGCAATACCTCACTTGCAAAGTCTCCACAGAGCCCATGGAGAGGTAGCTGCCCTTTCTTAGTGAACAGTTATCAAGAGTATCCTCTCTTCTAGACACCATTTGGAAGTAGATCATTTACCTTGAGTGTTTCCAGCTTCCTCTTCTATCCTCATACTGTTTTCAAACTGGCAAACTGAAGCAAGCCATTCAATGTGATTTCTATGCTTGGCAACTGGGGTCATTAGGACCGGGGAAGCAATTGTTTTATGTTCTGAAATACTCATGCAGAGTTCCTGTAATCTTTGTTCTACTGGGGAAGAAACAGCCTAGAGTCTCTTAGGAAGCATGCGGTGAAAAAAGAGAATAAAACATTGGAGAACAACAACAACAGCAAATTGGAAAGAAAGATAAAAGACCAAGAACTGCAACTCTATAAACTCATATACACATATTTTTTAACGGTGTAGTTGGTAGACTTGGAAGCAGTGAGGTTTGACTAGAACGTACCAGATGGGAACCTGGACTCAGTCCCAGCTCTGCCGTGGAGTTGCGAGGCGTGAGGCAGAACTGCTCCTGGCCTCAGCCTCCTCCCCGGGGGCATGGGTTAACTGGAAAAGATGAGGGGGAGCTGACACAATAGTGGCATTATTGCTCTGATGAAGGTCTAAGTGGAAGAATTATTACACTTATCCTGAATGGAGAGAGAGAGAGAGAGAGCAGAAGTTACAGGGATATGGATTTTGACTCAGTGTAAGGAAGAACGTTCTAGTATAAAGTTTTCCCAAAATGGAATGGACTGCTTTGCAAGGTGATAAATTCTTTGGTCCTGGAAAGATCTGAACCATCCTGGATAGAAGAGTGTATTAGGTGGTTTTCAAACTCCCTGACATCTCTTAAGAATATGTTTCTATGACTAGTTGATCTCTAAGGCAGCATTGTCCAATTGAATTTCTGCAGTGATGGGAATGTGCCGTATCTGGGCTGTTCACAATGGTAGTCACTAGCTACATGTGCCTATTGAGCACTTGAAATGTGGCCAGTATGGTGGAGAGACTGAATTTTTAATTTAATTCAATTCTAGTAAATTTCAATTTTAAAAGCCACATGTGGCTGATGGCTACCAAATTAGCCCAGCTCTAAAATCCTACAGTATTTTTCTAGCTCCCATCACTGACTACCATATTATCATCACATCACACTCTGTCCTGGACCCTGTATATAAAATTGCTTTTTTTAGGATACGGTCTTGCTGTAGAAGAAATTACCTTCTGAGAAAGAAGTAAAACCCATTTAAAAACATGGAAGTGGATAAAGAATAAAAGTAGATAGCAAATAAACTACTGCCAAACTGGAAAGTGTGCTCAACCAGAGAATCTACTGCACAGCCGCAATAAAAACACTGGTGTTTCTAAGAAGCATAAAGGTGTGAACACCCCCCTGACTGCGGGGGTGGGAGGGAAATAGCTCTGAGCTGCAGTGCACGCTTGATGAGCTGCCAGTCTTCTTCCTATACATTTTAAGAGTGATAGAGATTTAGAACAATGTGATAAAGTAACCTCAGGCTTCATGATACTTCAGCAGAAAGAGGAAGTTGTTTGAGTTAGAACTTATCATTTCAGATCAGGAAGAGATTTCGGAGATTATATAATCTAGTCTCTGTGTTTTACAGAGAAGAAAACCAAAGCCCGAAGCCCAGAAAAGCCTTGTGACTCGCCAAGCTCACGTGGTTATTTAAGAGTAGAATATTACATTTCTGTAAAAAAAAAAAAATTGTATGTAGTAAAAAACAAATAGTTACCCATGTAAAATGTAACCTTTTTCTTAAAAACAAACAAACAAACAGAAATAATGCTTCTCACGAGCTTATTAGAGCTGACGGAGAGTCAAGGGCATCATCAACAGCTTTCCCGTGGAAAGTTTCAATCCTCTAGTGTTTCTCGAGAGTGTGACAGAGGCCTTTATTGGAGACCTGGTTGAAGGACTGGACTGAACTTCTGCTCAGACTTTGCTAAGACAGCATCTCCCCAAACTTGGTCCAGAGAAAAGCTGCAATGTGCTCAGGGGATGCTCTGGGGCCATATTCTCTCCAATCAAGGCTCTGCAGCAGTTCCCAAGAAGAAATTCTTCCCCCTCTTGGTTCATCGACCATCCTTGTATGTTTGTCCCCCAGAGAATGGCAAAATCTAAACAAACAAGTTCTATTTTCAATTTGTCTTTCTGAAAACCAGACTTCACCCACATGAAACTAGCTAGCATGCTTCAAATGCTGAAGGCTTCTAGGTACTTTCTGAGTTTGCTCTGACTCATGTCTTACCTACATATATATCCTCAATTAAAAATAAAATAAAATAAAATAAAATAAAGCAGAGAAATGAGGGCTCTCTTTCAATGTAAACAATTTGATTCTTCCCACATCCTCATCTTTCCTCCATTACCAGGTAAAACTCTTTCTTTTTCCTTGAAATGGGTATATAATTCAGATAACATATTTGAAAGATTATTTATGGAGCATTTAAACGTAAGAATTTCAGCAATTTAATAAGGAGTACTGTCACATCAAGTGCTATGTCACAGTCAAGCTATGATCTGATCAGATTGCTTTTCACAATGACTAGCAGATTTTCACGATGTCATTCACCCATACAAAAACCATAACTGGCTTCCTATTGGGATCCTTTTGTATTAAATGTGACCACCCGAGTCTGGCAGCCTACTATTAACCTTTTCTTTCCCCCTCCTATCGAATTGCATCTTTAATGCACCCCCAGCCCGACTCCAGCACATTCTCCCTTTTCAGCCAGGCGCTTCCCCTCATCATGCTCTCTCCCACGGATTCTCTGTATGGTCCTCTTCATGCCTTCTTTGCACAGCATCCCGTACCTCATTCCCTCTACTCAGGACCATCACCTCCTCCAAGAATGGGCTTAAAGCGACTTCTCTTTTAGAAATCTTCCCATCTAAGCCCATCCACACTTGTGTTCTATCACTTGTCTACTCTGAGAGTCACCGGCATGTTTTGTTTTGTTTTGTTTTGCATTACCTCTGTGCACAAAGCTGTAAACCTGTAGCACTGGAGAGATGGGAGTGAGGGCAGACTACGCAGGTTCCAGCTGGCTTTACCCCCATCGTTCTCCAGATGAGGTGCAGATTGGCCAAGTGATATGTCCAAGATCACACAGGATTCGAAGCCACATCTCCAAGACCACTGTTCATTTCACCACACTACACTACCTTTTAGCTTCAGATCTGCCTCATACTAAAAACTGAGAAAAATATAGTGTTATATAATACCTAAAGAAAAATCCGTAACTGCACTAAAGTGATGCTTATGTTTCTATTGCTAAAAATTATAGCTGTGGCAGACACTGCTGGATCGTGTTTCTCCATCTTCCCATTAGTGAGATGCAACCATGAGATGAACTCTGACCAATGGAGTGGGTGTAGAAGTAATGTAGGCAGCTCCAGGCCTGGCCCACAAAAACCTCCTTACACACCTCCACGCCCTCTCCTCTTGCTGCTGGTGGACATTGGTGACCTTGGAGGCCAACGGTGAAGATGGTGGAGTCATGAGATAGAAAGAGCTTGGACCGGAATCACCACTTGGAGGAAAGCTGCTCGGTGACCTAGAGCATCCACTCTGACCTGTGACGTCAGCAAGAAACTGTGATGTTAACAAGAGACTACGTTAAGCCATTGAAACTTTGGCTAGCATTTACCCAAACTAATATACTTTTGTTACTTAATTCTTACAGCATCTCTGTGAACTAGATATTATCCCCATTTTACAAACGGAAAACCAAGAACTAAAGTGGTTACACTTCTTGCGTGACGCCGAGATTGGAACCCGGGTTTATCTGACTCCACGGGCTTTACTTATTTTTTTTTTTCTGATGAATGCAGAGGTTCCTGTGATGAAGTTTCAACTTAAGAACTTTCATAGATATAAACCGTCTTATGCATCAGCTCTGCTCATCGCCAACAGATGGCAGCAGCAGCTGCCTATAGACTGTCACTTTGAATTTGTGAACAAGTGCATTTGGGAATATCACAAAATAAAATATAACCCATATGTGCATAGAGGGATTTCTAAAAGTTCTGCTGCCTTTTCTTTGGTGGTGAGGGATAATTTTACCTTCTTGAGAACTATCATTGCAAGTTATGTAAACTCACGGGCCTTCTAATCCTCTCCTCTGAAAATGAGGAAGTTGGTCTAGAAACATTTGATAATCATACGTTCCCTTCAGATTCTGACAGTCCAATGTGCACATGTGAGAAAATACAAAAAGCTGACCCTGTAAGCAAAGGCTAAGTGCACAACTCACACTGGGCTGGCCCCCGCTTCCCTAGAGGAGACAGGCTAGGTAGTAAATTATATTCTGTGATTACTCTCACCAATGGGTAAACCAGGCTACAACTAATGCCAAATTCAAACTGTATTTACTTATGTAATTGTATACTTAAAATAATATCGAGAAAAAGGAATCATACACAGAGACACTCAAAACCAAGTAAGCAATGTGAAGGGCGTATTATAAAGAATGAGGCAGTAGAGCAGAATGGTTGAAAAAATAAGCTTTGGATCAGGACAGTCCTGGGGTCAAAGCCCTTCTCTGCCACTCACTCACAGTATGGGCTTTAGGTAAGTTTCCCAGGCTCCCGGAGCCTCAGTTTCCCCATCTATAAAAATGAGGGAGGGTAATACCTCTACACCATAGGTCTTTGTGAGGATTACACACAATATGGTCCAGAGGGCCTGGGGATGGGATGGTGAAGATGGTGAGGATGATGTAAATGGGATTATATTAAAAGGCTTTCGGTTGGGCTTCCCTGGTGGCACAGTGGTTGAGAGTACACCTGCCGAGGCAGGGGACGCGGGTTCGTGCCCCGGTCTGGGAGGATCCCACATGCCGCGGAGCGGCTGGGCTCGTGAGCCATGGCCGCTGAGCCTGCACGTCTGGAGCCAATGGGAGAGGCCACAACGGTGAGAGGCCCGTGTACCGCAAAAAAAAAAAAAAAAAAAAAAAAAAAAAAAAAGGCTTTCTGTTGACAATAAAATCATAAATAGCACCTGCAAGTTAACTATTTTCTCTCACTTATCGTATTAACCCAAGATGTTTTCTGGTGTCTATGAAGCTTGAATTCCCTAGATCACCATACCTTCCTCAAGACAGAGTCACACCTTTTTATTCTCCAACATGCCTGGTTCATGGGCACAGAAGGAGTGTAAGTCAGTCTGTGTGGGAATTATAACACTCTCTTTGCTCTATCGCTAAGCGTTCAACTTCAGATTTGCACAGAGCGGTTTTTATAGCACCACAGCTGGCCACAGAGAAGAGGGAAAGAAGGTCTGTCTAGTGGGGTGCCTACCGTGTGCTATAAAACTATAGAACTAGGGAGGGGGAGTCAAAAAGGGAGACTGAGATTGACATATACACACTACTATATATAAAAGATAACTAATGGGAACCTACTGTACAGCACAGGGAACTCTATTCGGTGCTCTGTAGTGACCTATATGGGAATGGAGTCTAGAAGAGAGCGGGTATATGTATACGTATACCTGATTCACTTTGCTGTGTACAGTGGAAACTAACACAACATTGTAAATCAACTATACTTCAATAAAAATATTTTTTAAAATATCTATAGAACCATAGACTCTAGATCTGTCTTGAATATTCTGGTAACCGCTTACCACATGTGGCTCTTTAAATTCAGATTAATTAAAAGCAAACACAATTAAAAACACACTTCCTCACACTAACCACATTTCAAATGCTCAATAGCCACCTGTGGTGAGTGGCTACTCTACTGAACAGTACAGATATAGAATATTTTCATCATTGCAGAGAGTTCTACTGGATGGCGCTGCTCTAGGACTCTACAGACAGTCCCTGGAAGCTGAAGAAAGAGAACTTGAGAGTCAGGGCCTTCTGGCCACTACATTAGTCCAGACATGATCAAGATGGGGTGTTGGAGTTAAATAGTGAGACGGCAGAAATATTAAAAGTCATAAAGGAAGAAGAGTCAGTATTCAGGGACCATTTGGATTTGGGGAGAGAGAAAAAGGGAGGTGTGGTTGCCAGTCTCTAAGATGACCCCCTTCCCACAGTGATCCTCACCTCCTGGTATTCATGCCTTGGTGAGTCCCTCTCACACTGGAACTGACCTGTGACCAGTGGGACATGGTGGAAGTGATGGTGTGTGACTTCCAAGGCGAGGTCATAAAGACGGTGTAGCTTCCCGCTCTCTTGGTTTGCCCAGTCTGTGGGAAGCCAGCCACTATGCTCTGAGGCTTTCCAGAAGTCCTGTAGGGGAGTCAACAGGGGAATGAACCTGTGAGACATAATAAGTGCTTATTGTGGTTTTTAGCCACTAAATTTTGGGGTGATTTACTATGTAGCAATAGAGGAGGCATCAGGTTACTTTGTGATTTTGAGCTTGGGTGATGGTGGAGCTAATCAACCATTTTCCTTCCTTTCAAAACATAATAATGCATATAAGCAAGCCACTTTGTGATACAATCCCATGTGAAATTCAAATAAACAACTGTCCAGCAACTGAAAAGTAGATAAACACTATTTTATCTCTCACAATAGTCTCTCCCGAATGTGTCATAGGGGGATTACTTTCAAAATACATACTTAGCTAAATCTGTTTAAAATCTAATTTCCCCATCTTATCCTCAATATTGCCTTAATATTAAACTAGTTCTGAAAATTTATCTTCAGGATCATATAAAAAAATGCTACCATAAGCTCAAGCCAAGTAGCCTTTTGCCACTCCCTTCTTTGATTAAAGTTTTACTATGTGGATCTATATCAACCTCTGTCTTTTCAGTGTCCCACCTTCTCATCAATTGCATTCTGTACAACAAAAGGGAACCCAAGAGCCATCCTGAAAGCAAAGAATCCTCTGTTAGAGGGAAAGAATGGGGAAGAGAGAGTGAGAGTGTCCATGTTACAAGTACAAACAAGCAAACAAATTCCCTGCAATTTTTTTTTTCATTGGTATGCTCGGCAAAGAAACCAGTCTCAGGAGGCAGCCTGGCTCAGGTGAGTCCACTTACTATCAGTGTGACACTGAGGATGTTGGGGAGCATTTCTCTATCTCAGTTTCCTCATCTGCAAAATCATAACATCCACTTGCTAGCTTGTGAAAGGGTTAAATGATCTCAAGCATGGAAAGTGACTCACATAGTGCCAGCCACGTTGGAAAAGCGTTCAACAGCTATTAAAGTCTATTATATCTAAATTATGGGAAATTTATTATACAAAGGGTAACTGACTTCAGATACTAGTACTTGAGTATCCCTCCTAAAACATGCTTTGCTTGTCTCTTTTGATATTTTGAGACAGCTTCTTCTATCATTGTTAGGACAACGAGGTGGCCGTGATGTTGGTGTGACATTGAACAACATCCATCACCTCTGGACACAAAAGCCATAAGCACTTTAATTCTGATTTATATCATGTCATATGTGACAGACAACTCTTACAACCAAATCATTTTTATATCTTTCTGCACACTTGTTTCTGATTCTGAACAGTTGACCCCTGAATAGTTGGGGGGTTAGGGGGCACCAACCCCCTGCCCAGTGGAAAACTGTGTATTACCTTACAGTCAGCCCTCCGTATCCAGGGGAACACATCCACGGGTTCAACCAAACATGGAATGTGCAGTACCGTAGTACATATTTATTGAAAAGAACCCACCTGTAAGTGATCTGCACAGTTCAAACTCATGTTATTGTTCAAAGATCAACTGTACATGTAATAAAGCTCATTATACTATAACTGCTGAATCTCAATATCTACTATGAGCATTCAGTTCAACTCCACAACTATTTTTTGAGTCCCTACTATGTGCCACAATTCTAGGTACTTTGGCTACATCAATGCACAAAAAGTCAAAGATACCTGGCCCCATGAAGCTTACGTTCTAGTGGGAGGATACAAAAAATAAACAACAAACATAGCATATAAGTAAGTTATACAGGATATTAACAAGTGATAATTACAATGAAAGAAAGAAAAAGCAGAGTAAGATGGATGAGAAGTGAGGCAGTGGGTGGAAGTTTGCTGTTTAATGAGGCTGTCAGCATAGCCTCATAGAGAAGGTAAGATTTGCACAAAACCTTGAAGAAGTTGGCCAAGTGTTCCAAGCAAAGGGAACAGTTAGTGCAAAGGCCCTGGGGCAGCAGTGTGCCTGCATATTCAAGGAACAGCAAGGAGGCCAGTATATTTGGAGAAGAGTGAGGGTCAAAGGGCAGATGATGTGGGGCCTTTTGGGGCATCCCAAAGACTTTAGCTCTTACCCTGAGGGAAAACCAAACCACTGGGGAATTTGAGCAGAGGACTGACATAATCTGACATATTTTAAAAGTATCCCTTTGGCTGTAGAGCATTGTGAATAACTGTAGGAGGAGAGGGTGGAAGCAGGGATCCCATGTAGGAGGCTGTTGTAATACCCCAGGTAGAGGTGATGAGAGCTTGGCAGGATGGCAGCAGTGGAGGTGGTGAGAGGTGGTCAGATAATACAAAGATTTTACCTTTCTCAGTAGTATTTCAATTCAATTCATGCCTCAATAAAATGCTTTAAAATGTCTTCTGAGGTTGATGGATATGAGTATACTCATTTGCTCTCCAGTTTTGTAGCTTTCCCCTAGATTAAAAAAAAAATTTTTTTTTAATTCTCAGAAAAAAACACAGCTGACAAACAACTTTTTGATACTCTAGGAACAAATTTATGATATACTGCACATTTCCAAAATGCTCATACACTATAAAGTCATTCCTATCCAACTGGAAAAAACTACACTTAAACACACACAATGATTGGGAGTTATGCCTCAAATCTTCAGTTCTGGATCAGAGAAAAAACCAAGCGCTCTCCCTAGCACCTCTCTCAAAGCTCCCTCTCCTTCCCACCATAAAAGCATACAACCACCATAGACAGTGTGGTTAATGAGCAGCCAGAGAAAACTAGGGAGGCCATCATGATATGATGTGAAAACGGATCCTGAAGATAAACTTCACATTTCAAACTGGATTAGCTATTTCTTCTTAGTAATTTTCTCTACCTTCAATAAAAGGAATAAAAGGACGGCGAGACCCTCCTTCCATTGTAACTCCTTCTCCCAATCAAGTTTAGTCTCCTTAAGGTCACAGAGCCAGCTTGCTATGCAAACCTTCTCTGCTAGAATTGTTCAGACTGTATATGATAGGCATATGGAAATAAAAATTAAAATATACAGATGGATTGTAAGGAATTATATTAATATGGACCAAGGATAAATAGTTTGGGCCATTTTTTCTGAGGGCAGTGGTGATCTGATCCATCCAAAGACAAATTCATCTAGAGATAAATCTCTTTTCACACAGAGTAGTAAGGCAGATGAAAGTGTGACCTGGAGATGAAGCCTTATGAAAATGAGTCCTGAGTTGGGAAAGAAAGCTTCCCTAGATTTCTGGGTTCTCTAGATTAGTCCAATGCTTCTTCGTTTTAGAGCCATTAGGGGATTCCTTTCAAAAGCTTTGGCTATGTATCTTTAGCTATTTTTTGGAGATTCTTCATACACATCCATCCAGTTCATATTCCAAGCCAGAGACCTGGAAACCTTCCAACATTTCCTTCCATTCGTCCGTGTATCGGTCAGGGTTCCATGGCAGAAGTACAGCTACGGACATTATGGACTGAGGAACTGATTGTAGGAATCAGACCTCACACAACTATGGGAGAAGCTAGGGAAGTAAACGACTGAAAACAAACTGTACATTTCAGTTTGAATTAGCTATTTCCAGAGAAAAATACTAACCAGCTGCTAGCGTGGAACTATGAGGGCTGATGCTCAAGTCCATGGAAGGCTCTTGGCCCTTTATGGCAACTGTCTCCGGCTACTCCAGTAAGCCATCCAGTGGCGTCACTTTTGGTCAGGAGGGCTGGCAGTCAGGAAGGAAAGTTGAACACACTTCGGGAAGAGTGAGGGAAAACTAGAATCACAAGGATAAACTAGAACCTACAAGGAAACATTGGAACTCGTGTCTGTCTCTCCCTGCACCTAACTCTGATGACCAGCAGGAAGAGCTGGAACCACGAGTCTGAGCTGTTCATGTGCCCAGCCCAGCACTCGCGGAGGCTGTGGGTCAGCTGCTGCCCAGGGGAGCCAGAAGATCAGTGACAACAGGGTGGCTGCTGTCTCACTTCCACCTTACAAATGACACCAAAATGCCTGTGTGGCTCCCCCCGACCCAGAACCATACAAAGAAGGGAATTCTGGGAAATGCTGACTCCAAGCTAAGCGAAGTGGACGGAGTACAAAACCAACATACTCCTTACATATCTATCAGTTTTAATTCTTACAGAATTCTTAAATATGTCCCTTCCTTTCCTTTTCTCCCACCACTGCTCTAGTGCAGATTCCTGGCCTTTCTCTCCTGGCCTATCAGCACAGCAGAGACACAAAACATTTGATCAGTTTCAGGGCCCTGGTTTTAGGGTCCTGGTACTTCAGAAACCACCCGCTATGACAAGAGCTCTGCGCACCTAGCTCTTTGGGGCACCAAGAGATCTCTGGAATACACCCTCCAGTTTGTTTGGCGTCATCATTACTGGCCAGTATTGCTGGCATACCCTCTCTCCCTGCTGACATATGTTCACCAGCACTGTGTGTGTGTACACTCTAGTACCCAGAATGTGCATGGGCCAGAAAGGAGAGGAGGAGTAGATAATACCAGCAGCTAGCATTTACGGTGGTAGGTATTTTATTATATATATTATTTCTTATCCTCACAACATGTTTCAGTTAATACCTCCATTTTATAAAAAAGAAAACAGGTTCTTAGCAGCTGAGTCACCCAAAGTTAAACTATTAGCAAGTAGCTGAGTTTAGATTTAGACCCAGGGCTGTTTGTTCTCGAAGCAGATGCTCTTTCTATCGTACCAAAGAGCCTGGGGCAGCCTTGTCCCCCCGGGCTGCCCTTCCTCTTGGGTTTTCACAACCCCAAATAAAGATAAAACGTAGGTTATCTTTTTGGGGTTGGCTTCCCATCAGACTGGACTGGATTCCATTTGTAGACTCTAGCTGTAGGGTAGGTGCACAGCACAAGTGCCTCCATGGGCCAGACAAGTACGGCAAATACATGAAGAGGCAGGGGGCTGGGATGGATAAGGAGTGGTGGGGACTACAGCAAACTGGGGAGATACCCTGTCAAAGGGGCACAGGAGCTAATCAACTCCAGCCAGTGATTGCCTGGCTGGAACGCAGACCCAGGGTTACATAAAACAAGTTGTGGCACCTCCTAGTTTTAAATGTCGACTCAATGTTTTTGCTAAATGTGACCCCAACAATATTTTTCAGATGCCACGTGAGCTAAATGGAACTCTGACCAGAGGCACCTAAGGACAGCTAAGGTGCAGCCTCCACTCTGGAGACCTCGTGATGCAATCTGCACATTTATGTGTGTCATCCCGGGCTCCTCCAAAAGTTGATCCAAATACTATGGAGGAGTGGGGAGCGTCACAGGTCAACCCATGGTTGCTTTGGCTGCTTCGGAGTCCAAGAGGCCTGCAGGCCTACAGGCTACTGCTGTTGAGTGTCAGGCAAAGGCTTACAACCAAGGCATCTTGGACAGAAATGGACATGAAAGGAGCACAAGTGAGCAACTGCGTGGGTGGCTGTGAGAAAGTGCGTCAGGGTATGGCAGTGGGGGTGTGAGTCAAGCGTGCACTTGAGGTCGGTGTAGAGTCTACGTGCAGAAAGAGAAAAGGGAGGAGGATGCCAGCCAATGTTAGGAGGAAGGGAGAGAAGGAGAGAGGAGGGAGAAGCCACCTGCACTTCCATCCAGTGCATTTGTGGACGTGTTCTACGTGCCAATGTTTATTTTTCCCTACTACATGCAGGGATGAGTAGGTGTTAACACTCATTAGGTCAGAGATGGCAGTTACAGGCTAGGGCAGGTATGTTCAGGAGTTTCTTCTGGCTACTGCTTTCACCAGAACCTTTTTTTCCCCTAACAAGTTATAAGTTGTTTCCTATTATTTTTGTGCTAACTGCTTAGAAATGTCATGTCTTAAATACTCTATGATATCACTTATATGTGGAATCTAAAAAATACAACAAACTAACAAATATAACAAAAAAAGAAGCAGACTCACTGATACAGAGAACAAACTAGTGTTTACCTGTGTGTGTGTGTGTGTGTGTGTCTGTGTGTGTGTGGGGGGTGCAATATGAAGGTGGGTGAGGGGGAGGTACAAACTAAGCTGTAAGGATGTATTGTACAACATGGGGAATATAGCCAATATTTTGTAATACCTGCAGATGGAAAGTAACCTTTAAAAGTTCTGTAAAAAATTTAAAAAATTCCGAGCTGATCTCCCTGTGCTATGCGGCTGCTTCCCACTAGCTAGCTATTTCACGTTTGGTAGTGTATATATGTCCATGCCACTCTCTCGCTTCATCCCAGCTTCCCCTTCCCCCTCCCCGTGTCCTCAAGTCCATTCTCTATGTCTGCATCTTTATTCCTGTCCTGCCCCTAGGTTCCTCAGAACCATTTTTTTTTTTTAGATTCCATATATATGTGTTAGCATACGGTATTAGTTTTTCTTTTTCTGACTTACTTCACCCTGTATGACAGTCTCTAGGTCCATCCACCTCACTACAAATAACTCTGTGTCCACCTAGAGGGGTGGGATGGGGAGGGTGGGAAGGAGATGCAAGAGGGAAGAGATATGGGGATATATGTATACGTATAGCTGACTCACTTTGTTATACAGCAGAAACTGACACACCATTGTAAAGCAATTATACTCCAATAAAAATGTTAAAAAAAGAATTAAAAAAATTTTTTAATTAAAAAAAATAAATGTCATGTTTTAATTTGGGCATCTCAGAATCCCAACTGACTAGATAAAGGATGGCTAAGTAAAGATTATGGCTATAATTAAAGTGCATGATTCCAAGACATTCCTGCCTTCCCTATCAAAGGCTTAAGGTCTGTGGTGAAGGAAGCAGGTCCACAGAGTTAACATTGGCAAGCATTTTAATACATAAGCAAGTAAATTCACGAAACCGAGTGCACTGGCAGCTGGGGCTGGCCCTGCTGCAGCAGGCAAAGGGTGAGAGCCTGGACACAGCAGGCAAAGCACAGTGCAGGCCATCAGAGCTCGGAGAGGGCTTCTGCCTCCAGGGCTCTCCAACTTCGTGACCCCATTCTTAACTCATCTTGTTCCTTCAGGAGGTCAGGAGCGGTTGAATGCATATTACGAAACTTCTTTTTTCCACTTTGTGAGAAAAAAATTATACAATTTGAGGTGATGCTCATATGGTGGATGTGCAGTTTTCACATCATAAAACGCAGGTGCTAAGTGAGCCTGGTGTGTGCAGCACTCCTACGCAGAAACCAGCAGTGAGAGAACCCCCAGAATCTGTTACCCGGGTACATTTGGCAGTTTTAGAGGGCAGGAAGGGAGGACGGAGAGGATTCTGGATGCACAGGGTGGCGGGTTCCCCTTATGGATTCCACTTAATGGAGGTTTCAAAGCCCTGCTGATGTTTTGGAAAAGACACCATCATTTTACTTAATATGATATTGTTCTTCCAAGATTTTTTTTTTTAATTTTTCAAAATGATTTTTTTTTCACATCTCTATTAGAGCATAATTGCTTTACAATGGTGTGTTAGTTTCTGCTGTATAACAAAGTGAATCAGCTATACATATACATATATCCCCATATCTCCTCCCTCTTGTGTCTCCCTCCCTCCCACCCTCCCTATCCCACCCCTCTAGGTGGTCACAAAGCACCCAGCTGATCTCCCTGTGCTATGCGGCTTTTAACAAATTCCCTTTTCCCAGTTCCTATCTCCAGCTCCAGTGAAAAAGATTTTTAAAAAATCAATTAAGGTTAAGTTTTCTCATCAGAAAAATGAGGAGCTTAGACTTAATCTTGAGTCAGGAATGTTTTTAAGGATGTAATGAAAACTACAGGCCATTCTCTGTAAAAATGCGCGTATGCCTACAAAGACTCAAACACTCTCAAACTCTTCCCTAGGTCAGTAGTTCTCAACGTGCCAGTCCAGCAGAATCACCTGGAGAGCTTAAAAAAAATACAGATGCCTGGGCCCCACCCCAGAACAATGAAATCAGTATGGATCACAGTAGGGCTTGGGTATGGTATAATGTCAAAGACCACTTCAGGTGATTCTGATGAACAGGAGGGGCTGAGGATTAGAGCCCTGGGGCACTAAGCGAAGACAACAAGAAAACAAGTTTAAGAGAAAAGAAAACCAAGCAATAAAAAGCCTCTAAAATACCCAGCTAGCAGGATATACTATAGAAGGTACAAGACGACAAGAAAAGAAGACAAGATGGCAAATGACTGGCTCCTCATTGCTAATCCCAGATTATTCTTGCTTCCTCCACCCTAAAAACAAAACACCTGCTTTGAACGGTAGGCTACAAGGCCCATACCTCCAGCTAGTCTCCTAGTTTCAGTGTTTACACTCCCCCTCCACCCAGGTCCCTTCCCTCATTTCTTGAAATTTTAACTCTTAGTTAACTGTCACTCACCTCCTACAACGTTGCTCCTGACAATCCTTGGTGACTTAAGTTATTGACATCAATTCCTTGACCACATCTGCCACTCACCTCTATGGTCACATTCTACTAGTGGAACCAAGCAGGACTGGGGACCTCCCAAGGTACAAAGCCTTTCCATATCCCCTGTTTCTTGTTTGTAGGAAAAAGGCTTCAGCCTCCTAGACCTTCCCTGAGTTCCAAAGGGCAGATTCAAACAGTTACTAATCAGGGAAGGGAGGAATGCAGAAACAAGGGAGAGTCAGTCAAGAAACAATAGTGCAGCGATAAAGCAGTCCTGGTTCTTCCTCAAGGGATGCACATAACAATATATCTCTGAGTTCTTCTACAGAAACTAAGGCCCACACCCAGGTGGAGAAGGGTAACTTCAGGCTGAATACAAGCCTGTGGACCCCAGACTGGTTGGAACCAGACAGCTGATGATTGAGGTTACTGGAACACCACCCCGTTACCTCACCACCAGCCAATCAGAGGAAGGTCACAGACCCTGTAGACATCCCCGCAAATGTTGCATATAAAACCTCTTCCCTGAAAACCACTGGGAAGTTCGGCTTTTTTGAGTGAGAGCTGCCTGTTCTCCTTGCTTGCTCTGCTCTGCAATAAACTTTCTCTGCTCCAAACTCTGACGTTTAGGTTTGTTTGGCATCACTGTGCATTAGGCACATGAACTTGGGTTTGACAACACTAGCCCTTGTCATTATCAGTCATTTCAATCCCTTTATAACCTCAGTTGCAAGCATCCCACCCTCTGACCACCGTCTTCTATCTTTCCAGCTCATTCTCTCTAGTGCCCCAACTCCAAACAATCCTTCACTTCGCCACTTACAACTTATTGATCTTACTAACTTTGGATTGTCCCTTACTCAAGCCTTTTGTCATCACTTCCCTCATTATTCATCATTATTATCGCCCCCTTTCTCATTTCATTGTCTTCATCTATCAAAAGTACAACCGTGGTTAAATCCATCTCTTCACCTTTCTCCGTGCTCATATGCACACAACTGAGCTTGGCTGGAGAAACACATGCATCCATACCAGTTGCTCTCGCTAAAAATGCATGACCAACCAACCGTAAACGGGCCATAGGGTTATCTGACAACCTCACTAAATTCCCTAGTCCATTCACTACCTCCACTCCCATATGATTATTTCACAACTTATCTTTTCTTCCAATACCTCCTTCCCCATCTGCACTCTCAGCTAATGACCTTGCTTCCATTTCTCTCAGAAAAAATGGAATCAATCAGAAGAGAGCTTCTTCATGCCCCCACCACCATATCTACCCACCTGGTTGCATCTGTGTCCATATTCTCAGCTTCACCTCCTGTTGCCCTGGAAGAACAGACTGTGCTCTTATCTAAGGGCAAGTCCTCCACATGTGCTCTGGATTCCACCTCCACTTGGTCACTCGAGGACACCGCTGCAGCCATTCTGCCCCTTCTCTGTTATCGTCAATGTTCTCATTTCTAGTGAATCATTTACACTAGCATAAAAACAGACTATTATTTTTCCCATCTTAAAAATAGTTTTGACTGTTCACCCCTCTCTACCTACTACATTTCTCTGCTACCCTTTACAGCAAAACTCTCTGAAATAACGATCTCTTCCTACCGACTCTATTTTCTTTCCTTCCATTCTCTCTCTAACCCCACTATTCCCTGAGTTTTTGTTCTCCTAAATCAGCTACTTCCACATTGCTCTATCCAGGTCAATGTGAAGTGTACATCTCACTTCCTCTATCAGCATTTCACTGGGTCCATCATTCTCTTTCTTTACTTGGCTGCCACTCTCTTGGGTTTTCGCCCTTGTCAGTGACAATTCCACGTCAGTTTCCTTTGCTGATTGCTCCTCCTCATAAGGGCAAACTTTAAACTTTTGAGGTGTTTACACTTTGTGACTTAATTCTCATACCTTCTCTTTTCTTCATCTACACTAACTCCCTTGGTGGTCTCAACCAGCTTCTCAGTGTTAAACACCATATGCATGCTGGTCACACCAAATGTAGATTCCAGCCCTGAGCGCTCTCCCAAACTCCAGACTTATGTCCGCTGCCTGACGTTTTCTTCCAGCAGATATTCTCATGGCTTAACTTCCTTACTCCTTCATTCATAGGGCTTTCTTTGTGAACGTGGTGAAAAATAGCTCCTGCTCTCAGACCCCACATTCCCTATCTTCCTCTGCTTTTTCTCTCCTAAGCAATCCTCCGTGTCCGACGTACCTTATAGTTTACGTTATTATCTGTTCATTATCTGACTCCACCACCAGAATATAAGCCCTATAAAGGTTGGGATTCTTGGTCTATCTTCCTGGCACAAACTGTGTATTCAATAAACATTTCTCGACTGAATGAATGATCCAAAACTTTAGATTCTGAAAATCAATGGGAGAAAACATAGAAAGTACCCTTCTTCCACACTAGATCACTAACAAAGAGAACTTTAAGGGTATTCTATAGACTCTCCTCATTTGCCTCTGTGTGGTGGCAGCTGAAGTTAGACCACTGAGAGTCAGTAACTAAAAGGAAACCTGGGTGGGGGAGCTTGTTCTGTTCAGCGGCATCCCTTGGGAGGGATGCTCCACACCTGTGTTGGGGATGTACCTTCACAAGTTAGACCAGAGTTCCCAGGGTCAATCCTGTACGACTCATCCCATGTGATGCTCCAAGAGGAAGGGTCTCCATGGTTACATGCCCACTCCTGGAAAGTCACAGATGCAACAGCATATTAAACAGAAAGTCCTGCAATCAAGAAGCCTGGCTTAATGCTTTTCCCATGCATATTTAATCACAGAAAGCTTTTGTTTGCAACTCCTTACTATTTACTTGAAATGCATTTTTAGAAACTCCACACTAGAGTAGGATGAAGTACACTAGAGGCAAGTATGTAAAGCAGAACCTGCAGGGATAACTCTCCTCTTCATGCATTCAGCCAACCCACTCCAGCTACTTTTGTGAGAAAATACTAAGGTTTGAGTAGTTAAGAGAAGGAAGGAAGGAAGGAGGGAAAAGAAGGAAGGAAGGGAAGGAAAGAAGGGAAGGAAGGAAGGAAGGAAGGAAGGAAGGAAGGAAGGGAGGGAGCGGGGAAAAAAAGACCAGGGAGGGGCTTCCCTAGTGGCGCAGTGCTTGAGAGTCCGCCTGCCGATGCGGGGGACGCAGGGGTTATCATGAGTTACTGAGTTGACAGACATGATGGTAGTGCAGAGTAGGATATAAGGAGAGGACTTTGAAGTGGTCAGAAGCTTTCAGGGACAATTTGAGGCCACTCTCAGGCTCAATGATTTGCTAGAAGGACTCATAGGATTCATAAAAGCTGTTATGCTCATGGTTACTGCTTATTACAGATAAAGATACAAATAAAAAAAAAAAAAAAAAAAAAAAAAAAAGACCAGGGAGTTGTAGTAGTTCAAGCTGAATATAGTGAGCATTGGTCAAAAGAAAAACACCTATCAGGCTGCATCGTTAGAAGAATGACTTATTAAGGCTGGAGTTTGAGTTTGTTTAGCTGTTATTAGAGTTATAAGAGATTTTGGTTACTCCTTGGGGGTCATTGTGGTTAGTGCAGTGAGACAGATGAGGGTAAATCATATCATTTGGTGCCGACTTCTCATTTATAGGCAATCTCTTGTTACAGTGAATAGCAAGGATAAACTTGGAAGGAGACAGGAGTCTTAATTTGACACATGCATCTTGAAGAGCCTGTGGAAAGAGCGAGGGACTCTGCTATTACCTGCAGTGGTGAGGAAGGATGAGTTTATTGACTGAGTACACTTATGTCTGAAACCCTCAAGGTTTTCCCCACACTTGTGCTGGAAGCCTCCTCCGGTTCCTCTACACAGCACCGCCTGAGTCATTTCCTACCCACCTGTCATTGTAACTTGTGTGTGTGTGTGTGTCAGAGTGCAGAGCCTGGGAACTGTCCCAATTTACCACACCTGGGACAGCACTGTCACCACATTTAAAAGCAGATGTGGCAAAGAGCTGCAAGGTCTAGAGAAAAACAGGGAACAAAACGATGGTACTATTGGAAACTAGGTCCTGTAGGAAAATATTAAACAAGTTTGGTTAACAAGTTAGAGAGAAGCAGACCACACAGTGTCTTCCAATATTTAAGGGTGTGAGCCATTGTGTTTCTGTGGCAGAATTTGGATACATAAACTAAATTAGAAGGTATATTTGCCAATTTTAAGAGGATTTTTTTAGATCCTAAAGTTCAGGTCTAAATGAATGTCCTGTGAGACAACTTAACAACTTGGAGGACTTACAGGTCATTATAACTGTGGTTTTGCAAACTAGTTGGAACCAGCTCCTTGATGGCTACGCTCTGCCCTCCCCAGCTGGCTTCTATGCACCAGGACAGCCGGCTGTCATGAAGTGGGAACTCCATCTTTCACACTGTCCTAGGTGTTGGCATCCCCAAGCATGTCACTTAACTGCATAATTCAATGCTTCAGTCTTACCTTAGTAGAGATAAATTCACTCTACCTTTTAATTTTTAATCTACCTTAGAAAGAATTTGCTAACTGATTTCTGAAAGAGCAAAGCAAAAGCTCATGAAGAGAACTGGATCAAGATTTCACCCAATCTTCAACACTCCTTAAAATGCCTGCCAGGTTTCTTTCTGTTCTTTGTCTAAAGTGTTCATGTTCCAAGCACACGGGGCTCTTGGGGGCCTCCATAAGACACTGTTTGGAAAATAGGGAAGTCTTTCAGTTGCTCTGGCTGCTGGCAAGTATATTTGTGGTGACCACTTTTCTGAAGACCCAGACTGAGCCATGCAAGGAAGTATAAAACAAAACAGAACGTTTCAGAAATGATTTTATCATTTGATTAGAAACTAGCAACTTATTTCTGGATTTTGTACCGCTTTTCAAGACATTTCCTGTGACTAATGTCACAGTATTATATACTATATATTATATACTATATATATAATACATATATGCTGTATACACATTCAGTCACTAATACGTATATATATATGTATTCATGAGTATATATACATATTAGTGAAAGAATAGTAAAACAATGAAGCTCTTAGACAAGTTTATAAGCTAGAAAATTCCTTAAAATAATATTCCCGAGTATGGTAGATTATAGTTATGGCCCCAATTTTTCATGCCTCCCTCTACCCATATTCTTCCATGTTTACTTTGGGCTTGGCCACCTTACTTGCTTTAGCTAACGACTTGACCCAAGCAAAGACTTGGAAGACCCAAGCAAAGACTTGCTGTTTTCACTTTTTCTCTTGGACCCTGGCAACCACCATCACAAAATGCCTAGGCTGGAGCGACGTGAGAGCCAAGTAAAACAGAATTTAGTTGTCTGGGCCAAGGCCAACCCGCCATTGATCACAGACAAATGAGTGAGCCTAGCCAAGATCAGTTAAGCCTGTCCCAGGTCAGCAGAGCTATTAAGTCATCCCATAAACTCATGAGAAATAATAAATGGTGGTTGTTTTTAGCCACCGTGCTTTGGGATTGCTGGTCATACAGCAATGGCTAACTGTACGCCGTTCTTCTTAGGTGCTTCAGGAATTCATCTGCTTGAGGGATTACTTCTTAAGAATCTCCAGGGGCTGCTTTTAGGAGCAGGTTTAGGTGTCAGTACAGATTCCAGTTATCTGATTCAGGATAAACTGCTTGCCACCTGACCCTTCCCTAGAAAGATCAAAAATGTCTTAGGGGTATTACAATAGTGTTAGGAGATACAGGGCGGTAACTTTGTCAAGGCCTACAAAATGAATGCCCTTATTTACTACAGATAAGTGACCCAGAGGGTGTTTTAACCGGCTGAGAGGCAAATGTGGATAAACTATTGAGTGTTAGTGAGATGACTGATGCTAGGTAGATGGCTGCCCTTGGCTTTCTGGAGATATGGAATCACATTGACTAAATAATAATAACAATAATAATGACTATCGATTATTGAGCACTTACTCCAGATACTGTCCTACGTGCTTTATGTGCCTTATGTCATTCAATTCTTATCATAACTCTATGAACTGGCTACAAGGTACTATCATCTCCATCTTACAAATGAACAAGCTGAGGCTCAGAGACATTCTCCATGGCCAAATTGCTCTTAAATCACAGAGCCAGGATTCAAACTCAAGCACCTGACTCCAAAGCCCACACTCTTGACCCTCTACTATAGAATCAAAATAGATATTTTTTTAGGGGGAAAAAAGGCATTTAGTTTAACTCTTTTATTTGGCAGATGGACAATTAAGAACAGAGTCTTTGGTATAGAGATTCTTTGACTAACATGGATTGAAGGAACTCTCCCCACTCTTGGTCCAAATCACCAAAAGCTGAACAAAACCCAAACTGTTTCTGTGAGGCTTCATCTAGATGAGTTTCCACGTTTAGGTATGCCTTTTGTGTATTGAGAAATGGTGCCCAGGAAGGGGCTGAAGCATGCACCACTCACCTCATCAAGCCCTGTGCCCAGGCATAGGGCTTCATCTCCTGAGAGGAAGAGACACTTTTGAAAATAATTCTTTTGCACACAGAGGGGGCTGGGGTTTTTTTGTTTTTCATTTCTACAAAAGTACCATATGTGCTAGGAAGTCCCTGCTAAAACATTTGCCCAATAAAGTTGTGCCCAATAAAACACAGCTAAAGACCATCCCACTTTTTTCACACATGGAAAAACAAGAGGAGAAAGTGTAACTATTTGGTGCTCAATAAATACTTGTTGAATGAATTTTAAATGAACAAAGATGCACTCATTATACGCAGACACATAAGGATCAAAGTGCATGGGACATGCAAATTCATAACTGAAGACCGAAGCCATGGCATCAAGCCATTCATGAGAAATGATTGATATAATCTAATTTTGCACATTCTATAAAAATTTAAAAAAAAACAGTATATGCACTTATTTCCTGAGACGTCATAAGCGAGGCTTTCATGAAATTCACACTCAAAGAAAGTTTAGAGCCATATTTATTTATCTGAATTTATTCCCCAGCAACCCTTCTCTTCTAGAATGAAAGAAACCAATCACTCTTACCAGGCTAGCTGGCTTGCATTACAAATTTTAATGTTTCACCAGAAACTGAAGCAAGCTGGTTCCCTCCTCCATTCTCACATCCTCCCCAACTGTGGCCCACACCTTTGCTGACTGCAGCATCTGAACTGAGTACCCATGAAGGCCACTCTTTTTCTCTCTGCCTCTAATAAGCCGGTCTAACAATTGTGGTGAGTAATTTCCTTACCACTTCTGTTGTGAACAAATGCTAATAATGCTGCATGATACAGATGGAGCACGGCTACTGAAAAAGAAACTACATAAATTATTTTTTAAAGTTATCATCAAAAGAAATGCTTTACTGCAGGAAATTCGTTTTAACTGCTCAAGGCATTTGCCTAGGTTTCTGCTCCAGTGACCACTTCTTTGTTGATTAACAAATACTTCTGTTTCACGAATGGAAACAGTTTGTCTTATCTAGGGAACAACAGCTGGCTTTTTTCCGTGGATGTAACTGTAGGGAAGTCACCATCTGTCTTGTAGAACCTGAGTTATCTGTTTTCGTGATGCTAGGTAAACAGACTGTGGGTGGTGTCCTCCCATTTTGGTGTCCACTAAGTCTCATTCTTCTGTTTGCAAGAATCAGGGTCCGAGCTAGTGATTGGTTTTCTGCTATATCCAATTGTATTTCTTGTATTGGGTTGGCCAAAAAGTTCATTTGTAAAAACCCAAACGAACTTTTTGGCCAACCCAATACAGGCCAATAATCAGTTGATGAATTCATTCATTCATTCATTTAATCAATCAACCAGTCATTCATATGTTCAGGAGACAAATATTTATTAAGTGCCTTTCTGTGCCAGGCACTGTGCTGGACCATGAAAAGACAGCAGTGAGCAAGACAGCCACAGGGGTTCTTTACACTCCACTGTGGCAGAAGGCAGTTATCAGAGGTTCTCCTGCCTAAAAAGGGGAAAAAATGACCACGAATTTAAGCCAATATTATCAAGATGAATTCTAATGCAAAGCTTAATAAAGGAATCCCACTAGCATATTAATGGCTAAAGTTCTTATTCCATAACTCCCCCAATTAATTTTCTTCTGGTAGATGAATTCATATATAATTAATATTGTTGTAACTTCTGTATCTTACTAGTGTCTTACACTAATGTAGGTTTTACTAACCTTTCCCGAATTCATATAAGTCCAGATTACTTTTACTGAAGCATCAGTCATAAGACGATGATAGTACTTGCTCATGGTTTTAGTTACTCTCAAGATCTCAAAGCCAAAAACCATTTCGTGAGCAAAGACTATACGTCTAACCTGCGCTAATCATCTTAGAATTGACACAGGTCGCCAGCAGTAAATGTGCTACAGAAATTATGGAAAGAAAACTCAGTGCAACTGTAAAACAAACCTCAAATGCACATTTGTCTGATCATATTTAGTGTCATTTTCACACATAAAGACCAGCATGCTTTCATTTCCTCAATCATGTGTATAATTAAGGTTTGCTTTGTATCTTCGTAGAGCAGTGACCTGATAGCATCTAGGAGAATACCAAATACACACAGCCTCAATAAATGTTTTCTGATGATGTAATGCTTCCTATTTATTGTTTTAAATAGCAAGCCATTTTGTCTTTCAGACTGGAACATTCTTATGGTAATTGCTGAATAATGAATTTGAGAATCCTCAATTTAGAGATTAAAAAAAATTCCTTGAAAGCAGTTTTGTCACCTTGCCTCCTAATTTTCAGAACACTGTTTAATCTACCAGTGACTAAGCTGTAGGAAAAATCTTACTGTGGTATTATGTAAAGGAAAATGTGGGTGGAGGGAATGAGGTCTGGTTTTTATCCATCGCACGATTTGGACAGTCAGAGACAGAGGAAAAAGGAAATCTCTGCTCTCCCCAGGTAGGGATATGAGGTTGCTTAGAATTCCACTTTTGGGGAAGTCCACTATCAAGGTGATGTAAATTCTCAAGTAGCAAATTGACTCAGCATGTTCCTAAGCCACAGACCTCTTAGGTGACGTGTGCTAAATTCACGTCATTTGCCTATTTGCTCTCACTAGGTGACAGGGAAACCGTGAATTTTCCCCACCTTACGCTCACACAAAGTGGACATATACTGAGTTCTCCTGTTGGCTTTGTTCTTATTCACTTTTCTAACAATCAAGACATTCTGTCCCTGATCATAGCTATTAATTTTAATTCTCTTCACCTTTCCTCCATGATGTTCCAGTGAACTTATAGTAAAAAATTGTAGATGATCCTCCATTGCCTAAATGCTTTTCCTATTTCTTGAGTAGTCAGGAAAACTGTTTTACACATTATATATCTGTTTAGAAATCAACTGGAATCATCAAAGCTCTAACTGCAATATTCCCCAATGCTTACTTCTATTTAGCAAAGAAATTTAATATCCGAGGTGGTAAGCCACCACCATGACATTTTAAAAGTATGATCCACAAGACAGTTTTTTTGACCCCTGAAAAAAAGCAGAGAACTAACATTTAATGGGTCCCTGCTATGTGCAAAGACAGTTTTGATGGACTTACTTTAAAGGCAAAAAACCTTCTCATCATCTTTTTCATTAATAGATAATTTTTACTGTGAATAATGAAGTTAGAGAGGGCAGAGTTTATAGAAAATATACAGAAATGTAAGACTTAGTCTTCTTTTTTTCCTACAAGTTATGCATAATTTCATATTATGGCTGTGATACATTGCCACCCTTATCATGGTTCCCATATCAAAGCTTTTATTCTCAGCACTAACAGGCATCATCCTAGGCCATCTTATTACCTAGTCAGTAGCCATCTTGAGGTTTAGCAGTAGCCATCACATCACCTCTTATAAGTGCCCCTTTGGACAAGTTTCTTAAACTCTCTGTGCCTCAGTTTTCTCATCTGTAAAATGTATAACAATAGCAGTTACCTCATAAATGTGAGGGTAGGTGGCTAATTGGACTTTGTTAACCTTAAGCTGCCATTGATTATAAAAGGCAGCCTGGCTTCCAAGACATAAATATACAAATGTGTTGTCCAAGAATTGATTTAATACAGTAATAACTAAAAGATAGAATAGGGACAAAAATCATCAGAATAATGCCTGGCACATAGTATGCGCCCAATAAATGTTAACTGTAATATCTATTAGCAACCAATTAACCACAGTGCAAAAGTGGGCTTTCCATGCCCTCTGTGGACCATGGCATGGCTTCCTTATCCAAGGCAGAACACCTGGGCACAGGTAGGTGATACCACCACCCTGGGCTCTACAAATAGGGAACACCATCAGTCACTTTAAAACTGTTTCTTTTTTTTCCTAGTGGGTAAACCTTTTTTCAAACTAAATCTTACACAGGACCGAATGTATAAAACAAATAAAAGAAGATTTTCTCTGATTGAAGCAGGGGTGGAGAGGCACAAAGCCCTGCCTACTTTCCCTCCCCTTCACCTGCAGGGAAGCCCCCCCCCAAGGAGTCCTTTCAGAGCAGCAATATGACTTCCTTGTCGTAGCTGAGATAATGAGTCTCTAAAACTCCTATGGATGTTTGTTAATCACACAAAACCCTGTCAAATTTCACCTTATTGAAATGTCACTTTATTTGTGGCATTTCACCGAATGCCACCTTAGTGGCACTACTTAGTGCCCAACACATGCACTGCACAGAACATATTTTCAATGTACTTTTCTCATCTTCCTCCACTTGGGTCTTCAAACTCCTTCCAATCTGTCACATGTGACTGAGACCATCCTTCCATCTCAATCAGGTCACCTCATGACCCTCCCCCGATGTAGTTTAATGCTCTTAGAGGACACAGTGTGAAGGATGTCACACTTTTGTTCCACATAAAGCTTTCTGCTATCAAGGACTTTTAATTCTAATGTCTTTTTCTTGAATCCCTCTTTGAGCTCTTTCTCAGGAAGCCTCCACCCAATAATAAGTGAAATTTAATAAACTATTATTGTGTGTTAGTTATGAGTTTATGAGAAACATACATGGTGTGAGGATTTGAACAAAAAACAAACTAGGATGAAAGAAAACAAAGCCAGGGAGAGAGAAGAAAAGAGGAGGAGAAACTGGGAGTGAATGAGCAACAAAAGAGGAAAGGGGAAGAGAGAGATCCAGAGAGAAAGCCAGGAGGAGATCAAAGGAGGGAGAGGTGGACACTCAAAACTTTTCTAGGTATCGTGGTTCACTTGGATTGTGGGCTGCTGGGGTCATTGTTCTCCATAATTACTGAGGACCTTCTCTAGACACCTTAATCCTTACATTTCTAAGGTCTCCATCCTAAACATTGACCTGTATCGCTAAATACTAGAGAAATGCAAATCAAAACTACCACAAGGTATCACCTCACACCAGTCAGAATGGCCATCATCAGAAAATCTACAAACGGTGCTGGAGAGGATGTGGAGAAAAGGGAACCCTCCTACACTGTTGGTGGGAATGTAAACTGGTACAACCATTATGGAGAACAGTATGGAGGTTCCTTAAAAAACTAAAAATAGAGCTACCATATGATCCAGCAATCCCACTCCTGGGCATATATCCAGAGAAAGCCATAATTCAAAAAGATACATGCACCCCAATGTTCATTGCAGCACTATTTACAATAGCGAGGACATGGAAGCAACCTAAGTGTCCATCGACAGATGAATGGATAAAGAAGATGTGGCACATATATACAATGGAATATTACTCAGCCATAAAAAGAATGACACAATGCCATTTGTACTGACATGGATGGACCTAGAGATTGTCATACTGAGTGAAGTAAGTCAGACAGAGAAAGACAAATATCATATGATATCACTTATATGTGGAATCTAAAACAATGGTACAAGTGAACTTATTTACAAAACAGAAATAGAGTCACAGATGTAGAAAACAAACTTATCATTACCGGGGTTGGGAAAGGGGGGAGGGATAAATTGGGAGATTGGGATTGACATATACACACTACTACATATAAAATAGATAACTAATAGGAACCTATTGTATAGCACAGGGAACTCTACTCAATACTCGGTAATGACCTACATGAGGAAAGAATCTAAAAAAGAATGGATATAAGTATATGTATAACTGATTCACTTTGCTGTACAGCAGAAGCTAACACAACATTGTAAATCAACTATACTCCAATAAAAAGTAAAAATAAATAAATAAAAATAAATGTTGACCTGAACACTAACCCCATTAAAAATTATTCTCTGAACATAGTAGCAAGGATCAAAGCAGTCATTCTGAGGCCTGGATGAAAATCAAGTCAGATTCACTTTCAGCAGAAGCTAACACAACATTGTAAATCAACTATACTCCAATAAAAAGTAAAAATAAATAAATAAAAATAAATGTTGACCTGAACACTAACCCCATTAAAAATTATTCTCTGAACATAGTAGCAAGGATCAAAGCAGTCATTCTGAGGCCTGGATGAAAATCAAGTCAAGGGTAGGAGTCCCTCATCCCTGTCATGCCATTAAAGCTTCCAGGTTATACATATACAGATGGCAGAAGTAAAAGACAACTTTTGTTAAATACACTGACGTACCCTGTGATGACTTAACTGTGGATATACCAAAACACTGAGGCATCCATCTCTTAATTTCGTGAAGATTTAATTTTAGTTGGCTCTCTTTGTAAGCACGTTTCTTTTGTCTTCCTCTGTACTGATTGCCCCCTCAGTGTCTATTTTAAAGTTGTGGAAGCTAACTGGAGCAGAAGATGAGTGTTCTGATGTTTTTATTACCGTGAGAAGGCTTGAAAAACATGGCAAATGAACAATAATTGATTAAATACATGTACATAACTTAATCACATTTTGGCCATTAAGTTGTCAAGATAGCTGATTTCCTGATTGACTTTGTCTATGCTATTCATGATCCAAATGATTGCAAGCGTTTATTCACTTCTTTCTCTCTTCCTGTATGGGTATAAAATGCCGGAAAATTATTACACCTAGTGTAATAAAAAGTCAACTCTTACACTGGACCAGGTTGGGTAAAATAAAAGACAGGCAATTGGATATTCCAACCCAGATCAGAAGCTGATTATTTAATTAACTCTGACAAGGTATACATTTACATTCTGGATACCACCAAGAATAATTCTGCAAAAGGACTCCTCACCTCACTCCAAATCCACATGTCAGAAGCATCACCATTGCGGTTTAATCCCATTATGGGGTCTCACGAACTGTAGAGGCTATTCTGTTATAACCCAATGGCATTGGCACCAGTGGCAGTTTCCTTATGTGGAGAGAAATGGTCAAGCTCTGCAAACAGTTGTCCTCCAATCACTTCAACTTTGTTGTGCCTTGATTTCCTCATCTGTAAGGAGGGATAATCATAGTACCTCATCTCATGTTGGTGCTTTAAATGAGATAATGTCTGTAAAGCACTTAACTATATAAGTGTTTGCTCTAATAATTATTAGTATCTTTTCGACTGGTCCAAGGTCTTTTCCCAGAGATGCCCCACCCCCTTTATTAGTGACAGAAGTGGCTCTCAGGTGTAACTATTTTTCAGTTTAAAGGCTGATTTCAGGGCAACCTTTGAGTCCACTGAGCAAATCTCAGAGACTGTTTTCCTGTTGTCCACTTTGTTAATCAGTCAATTTTGATTATAGAGCTACCGTGTATGTTGTACATGGAGAATCCATATTGGAAGACTCTAAGTAAAATAAAACACTCAGCACTAAAAGTGTAGCAAACACAATCGACAATTGATGGCTCGGATGCCATGTTAGGATTCTGCAGTGCTTTGTCCCCTTGGGTGTGGTATAAGATTAGACCTATATAATAATTATATATCATATCCAACTTTGTTCTAAAACGATGGTATTCAGGTGCCATGAATCCAGTGATGTGTGGGCCATTGTTTATAAACTAAATCATTTTCAACCATACATGTATTATTCATATTTTCAAAAAAGTATGTAACTAGTCTTGTGATGAATTAAGTGCAAATTCATTTAAAAGTACTCCTAAATTCATAGTGACTCCTTGGCATTAGGATTTCTCAAGCAAGAGGAAGACTAAACCAATTTCTACCATTTATTATTATGGAAGGAGAGACATTTTTGATATCCAATAGGAGCTTATGTCATAAAACATAAGATTCTCAGATCCAGTAACATAAAAACAAAATCTCTGTATGGCAAAAGACACCACAGAGAAAATAATTTAAACATGTTTAACATATCTTTAAGAGAAAAAGAGCCTTTACAGGTAAGAAACAACCCAATAGATGGGCAAAGAATATGAACAAGGCTTTTCACAGAAGAAAACAAAAAACCACTGATAATAGAGATATGAAATATGCCAAACTTAATTATTGATCAAAGAAAGGCAAATCAACGATAGGATACTAATTTTTTTTTTTGCCTTAGCATAATGGCAAACATCTAAAATATTCACAATATAAAGTGTTCATGAGGGACTTCCCTGGAGGCACAGTGGAGAAGACTCCACGCTCCCGATGCAGGGGGCCTGGGTTTGATCTCTGGTCAGGGAACTAGATCCCACATGCATCCCGTAACTGAGAGTTCACATGCCACAACTAAGAAGCTGGCGAGCTGCAACTAAGGAGCCCACCTGCTGCAACTAAGACCCGATGCAGCCAATTAATTAATTAATTAATTAATTTAAAAAGTGAATAAAGTATTTATTAAAAAATGTGTTTGTGAGAATGGAGTGGGAAAGGAGACTCTTTTGCTGGTGGGAATATAAACTGGTATGACATGTCGGAGGGCAATTTGGCAGTTTCTATCAAATTTTTAAAAGGATGTAATCTTTCCACTCAGGACGTGAAATGTGGGATATGTACCTAAAAGAAATATAGTTCACATATGCTAAAGACATAGATGTTTAAGGATGTTCACTGCAGCACTGTTTGTAGGGGATAAAAATTGGAAACACTCTAAATGTCTATCAGCAGGGTTATAAATAGATAAATCATAATACAGCCATACAATGGAATATCAATCTACCTATTTAAATGAGACAGCCCTGTGTGAGTACTGTATGGACTGCTGTCTCTGATATATTGTTGAGTGAAAAAGGAAAGTTGTAGAATATGTATGGTAAGATTAAATTTTTATGTAAAAAAGCACATTTTTTCTAAGTCTATATCTTTATATTTCTTTTTCTATACTTCTTTATGTCCATTTATAATTCTACTTCCTTCAATACGTATGTATCTATATCTATGCCTCTCTGTTGTTCTAAGTACATAGGAAAAGAGTCTATAACGATACTTTGTAAACTCTCAAGAGTGCCCCCAGCAAGTGAAAATTAGGGAAGAAAAGAGAGCAATTTAAAATTTTGCTTTTTACTTTACACAATTATATGTTCTTTAAATTCTTTGTTTTACGACACACATGTATTCGTTTTGTAAATACAACGATGAAAAGTAGTGATTTTCCAAAAAATGATCCTCATCCCTAGAAACAGAAATAACTGTCCAGAATGAGGGTGGCATTCAACCTGCAGACTCCTCTCTCTGAGATCCTGACGCCGCCCCTAGGAGAACGTGGGGAGGAGGTTCCTATGAATGAGGAACTCAGCAGACAACTTAGGAAGAGGACACAGCAAAGGCCAATGGTGTACTTCTTTATTTTCATGACCATGTGTTGGGAGCTGCAAGGTCAAGACAGAAGATGTTTTTAGCAGCCCCTCGCCCTAGGGAAGGAAACAGGTGCAGGCCTTGAGTCCAGTGGAACATGTCACATCTCGTGCTGTGGGGTCAGGATGGAACTTGGGTGTACAGTTTGGATCTTCTGGTTCTTTTTCTCCATCCTTTATGCCTGATGGTCATGGAACGATGGACATCTGATCTCTAGCCTCATTGATGGGTGTCATAGTTGTCTATAGACAAGCCACCTGTTTGAATACCTTTGGCATGTCAGAGTGGCACATATTATAATAATATATATCACTCTAAACACCGGAGACCTCTCTTTGCAGAGTCTGCCAGGCAGGACATCTAATTCTACCCATGAGCGGCCAAAGCAAGTGAAAGCAGAAAGGGAGTATTTGACGCCCAGTGGTCACAAGGAAGAGCTGTATAGACAGGGCAGAACAGTTGGGTGCAAAGAGTAACCAGCACTGTTTTAGACCTGGCACATCTTTCCCCATGACCTAGCAGCATTCATTTTCAGACTTCAACCCCTACTTCCCTTTATTCCTCTCACCCTCAGCCTGCTCTCCCTGCTGGAAGCCTTCCTTCAGTGCCCTGGCCTCCTCTCTACACTGACCAGGGGGTCTATAAGCACAGTCCATTCGAGAAATTCTTGAAATATATCCACGAATCCCCTCGGGTGGGTGACTAAAGTTTCATGCTTTCATGGTGACGACCTGGGCTATCTTCCTGGAAAGAAGGCATCTAGAAGAACCCAGCACCTCACTCCAAGGTACCAAATAAACATGGCAGCTAAGTAAAAGCAGGGTGCTTACTACACAAGTGTAACTTCAGCCAGACTGCTGTCCCTTCACTTGTCCTGTACAGAAAGTCTGGAGCTGTCGCTCTTGTGCACAGTGCTGTGGACGTGCTGAAGGAGCGTGGATCGCACTGCCCTTCACAGAAGTCTCTGGAACCTAGAAAACAAAAATAGCAGCTGCCTGATATTTCCTTGGAGAAGAGAATGAAATTTAAGGTTTTCTTCCTCCCACAAACATAAACACAACATTTTTCAAATAATTTCAGGAGGCTCATGGAGGCCAAGATGAGCTTCCCTGTGCTAATGGGAAGGGGCCAGGGGAGGAGCGGCACCACCAGGGTTTTTGAAATCTGAGCTCAGATAGGCCATGTGTAAAAATAAGAAAGAAAGAGTTTGTTTTTCATTCTTTCTGTTTTCCTCCCTCGTCCCCCTTTTCTCTCCCTTCTTAGGAATAAATCCTTTATCCTAGTCTTGCTCTTTACCTGGATGTAACTAGATGCTGTTGAGACTTAAGTGTGACACTTCCAGACAAAATAGAGTCAGTTCCGGTACACTGTGACATACACTTTTCTAAAAATCAACTACACTATATAAAATCGCACAATAACAACCACAGAGTTTATGGGGCAAATGGGATTAGGGGCACAACACTAAAACTTTGTCAGTGACACATTAAAAAGATGACAGGAACCTAATAAAAAAGACAGCAGTCTTACACATGTTAAATGGTTAAGAAACACATAAATACTACAATAAATATGGAATTTTACCTAGAAAAAGACCTGAAGTTTGTTCGTGGAGGTTGCAGCTACCAGCTATTGAGAAATGGCAACAGAGGATTCCCAGGATGGAACACCAGATGTGGACAGGTGGGGCTCATCACACACACAGTAAACTGAGGTGACTGGTGGGTGTTTGAGGTGTGTGTACATTTTGTACGTTCCTGTATGGCTCGGTTCGGTTGGATGCAGGATTCTGCATTCACCTAGTATTTCTTGCAGACAAAATCGCATATAAGGAGACACAAAGTTCTTGTTATACTCAAATTGTGCCCTGGTATCTTAGTCGCAGTGAAATAAATTCTCATTTTCCTTACAAGTGTTAACGGCAGGACTGACTGAATCTAAATAATAAAAAAGATTATAATTTAAAGAGTAAAAATACATTAACACCCCAATGAAATGATGCTGCAAAGGTAGCAATAAGTTAGTATTTCTAAGCAGAATACATAACTCAAGAAAATCTGAGCCTCTTTACTCCCACCCTAAGTTCCGTCTCAACACAGTGATAAATTCAAGTGCAATGCTACTTGGGCTCCATAACTTTGAAACACACTGTCACTCCTGAGCAAGCCTTCTCAGTGCCAGGAAGAAGCCGTTATAATACACCGAGACTTTCAGGAAAGTCCTCATTATACATTCTTCTCCCTAATATCCCATACCCCATGGTAGCTACACTAATCTTACTTCCCTCTCTTCTTCATGATTCCTTGTCCCCTCTACCTGCACCCCCCCAAAGCCCAACAAACCAAATTCCAGCCTTTACTAGTTCTCTCGTTATCACCCTTTCTTCTCTTTCCCACCCTTCTTCCAAGAGTAAAAATTCCATACCTAGGTGTGTAATGTTCCTATAGCTATTGTAACAAATTACCACAAAATCAGTGGTTTAAAACAACACAAATTCGTTACTATACAGTTCTGGATTTCAGAAGTCCAAAGTGAGCTTAATGGGGCTAAATCTGAGGTGTTAGCTGCATTCTTTCTGGAGGCTCTAGGGAAGAACCTGTTCCCCAACTTTCCCAGCTTCTAGAGGCTACCTATATTCTTTGGCTTCTAGCCCCATATCACTCAGACCTCGGCTTCTGGCATCACATCTTCTTTGACTCTGACACTCCTGCCTTCCTCTTATAAGGACCCTTGTGATTATATTGGGCCACACGGATAACCCAGGAGAATCTGGATTATCTCAGGATCCTTAATTTAATCACATTTGTAAAGTCCTTTTTGTTACCTGTGATGGTAACATATTCATAGGTTCCAGGGATGAGGTTGTGTACATCTTTGGGGTGCCATTATTCAGCCTACTATACCAGCAGTGATATTCAAAATGCTTAACTGAAATGCCACTTAAAGCAGGGGATCTGACTCAGAAAGCTCTTGGGTCCTAAGGCTAGAGTGGGACCTTGGAGATCCTGGCGTGCTGGCTGATGGATTACAGAGGGCTGGGAGGTCTCAGGGAGCATCTGGGGTGTCTAGGGTGGTGGTGAGGCACTCCAGAGTCGGGATGAGTGATTCTCTCTAAGCAGCACCAAAGACTTATGACCTTTTCATGACCAGCACAGGAACACCCTTGTATTTTGGATGACCTGCCCACGTTCTTCCTTCCATGGATCAGTTAGAGTCTCCAGGCTTCTATAAATTCTCCTCTCTACCCTCATCCACGGTCAGCACACAAATCTTCTGGGATTTTATTGTGTGCTGTACTTGGCCCTTTTACTTGGAATGTCTATTTAAGCCTCATCACACCCTATGATTAGATTCTATACTTACCTTCTTTTTGCAATAACATATCCAGGGTCATATGTACAATTAATTGTTATGGCCTGGATTTGAATTCAAGCACTTTGCTTTAGAAATTGAGCTCTTATACACTGTGGTTAGTGTCTTCAAGAAGACTCACATCTCTCTAGCAGATACAGAAAGCATGCACAAAGGTAATGCAGGCAATGTTGAGGTGCCAACTGGCAATCCCAAGTCCATATGTATTTCATGGGTTTACACATGAACCCTCCCCTATGGAATTTAATGATTATAGGGAGGACTTCTTGATCTTTGGTAGGAATTTTAATCTACTCTTTAAGACCAAACCTGGATACTCTTGATACCTTTATTTTATGGTAAAAAGATCATAAACAACCTTCAAAGCAAATCAAGTCCAAAGTCCAACTTATCTTAGATAGATAACATTTTAGAAAAAAGTATGGCTGTAAGCTTGTGATGAAACAGATGAAGAAATAAATGGATACATAAAATCTATAGTCAAGAGTTTTATTTGTAAGGCCTAGTTGACTAGCTACAATACTATTTCTATGTTTCTGGAATATCGTATTCAGCTTTTCTCAAATGAGTGAAGAGTAGCAGGGAGAGGCGAAGCAGCAGAGAGGAGGATGATAAAACCACTTCTGGACCTTGAGCTTTTTATTAACCTCTATCTGTCATAGTTAGAAATGTGTTGCTCATACCCAGAGAAAATAATAAGTAACACTACCCGAAGAGAAAAAGAGTCACTGATGGGTACTCTTGGATTTTGCTGTTGGAAATAAAATTTTGGTTTAGAGAGGAATGAGTATTAGCACTTTTCATTCATTTAACTGATGCATTATATAGAAGAGATAGACACTACAGAGTTTCTTTTTTTTTCTTTCTTTTGAATGAAGGTAGAGTGAGATCTTGATTGGGGGATAAGATGATATGTATAAATCAGATCGTTAAGTAAAATGTTAGAGGCTGAGATTAATGTTACTTAAAGATGTTTTGGAGAAGAGTTGGAGCACGTTCTACTTTAAACCATTTAACCTGATTAAGAACCTAAAATATTCTTGCTAATTTGGAAAATACCCCTGATATTTAAAATTTCCTAAAAGGTAGCTCTCCTACCTTTATGATGGAATACTGGACGATTTCAGTCAAAAAGCCTCGTTACTACTACAAGAAAAAGTCCTGCAAGAAAGCACATGTTGCCACTTTACTCATTATTGAAGTGCCCTTATGACTGTCAGGGAGAACAGGTAAGATGTCAGGGAGGCACAGAAGGAGACATCAAAGTATTTTGTTTACTTCTTTGAAGTCTTGTAGTACCTTTTATTTACTGTGCACACTTCTTGATTCATGCTGAAAATTGGAATTCACCCATTTCTCTCTTTTTCCTGTCTAAGATGCAGATGGGGCACATTTCGTTGACTCCATCAATCCCTGCCCCCACGCATTAGCACATGCACACGTATACCTAGCCAGCGGAAAAGAAAAAAGAGTTACTCACATTCATCCATTTTACAAAGATTTCCAGGCTGCAATGGGAGGGCTTTATCTCTCCCTGAAGGATGAATAAATAGATAGCTTTACTGACAGCTGGTTCACAAACTGAGGTGAAAACTGAGACCAAGGTCTTGCTCTACTAGCACTCACGAGATCCAGACCTGGCAACATGGAGAGAATAGTCATCTGCCTGATGGTCTTCTTCTCAGGGACAGTGGCCCATAAATCAAGCTTCCAAGGGCAAGATCGCCTCTTGATTAGACTGCGCCAACTTATAGATATTGTTGATCAACTGAAAAACTACGTGAATGACTTGGTAAGGCCATATTTGTCACAACAAAATTTAAATAATATTCTTCAATTACTATAAAAGGAGCTTTTTGACTTATATAAATAACTCAGAACTAATTTTCTTTTGCTCTAGGACCCTGAATTTCTGCCAGCTCCAGAAGATGTAAAGGTAAGACCAGTTGAATTTATTTGTGAAAATAAATTTGACATGTTTTAAAATCCAATTAAGAGAGGCATTAACATGATTATTTAGAAATATACTTAAATTCAATGAATTTCGGGGTTTAATAATTGGTAAAATAGTTATTTCTATTTTGCTCAAATATTCATTGGTTCATCAACAAGCCAACCAATAAAACACTACATACCTTATAAGATATACTTTTATCTCCAAATATCTCTAAGAGTATTCTCAAGTAGTATTGCTGAGATAGAATAACAAAACTAGAAAATATATCTACACTATGATCATTTTCTGAACAATGACCAACTAATTATATTTTAAGAATCCTTGTGCATGAAAGTTCTTGAGCCCTCTTTGTAAACCTACGTACGAAATATAGACACATACCACAGAAGCAGAATTCACCTTTTAATAACTAGAAAGGAAGAAAGAAAGAGAAAAAAAGAAAGAAAGGGAGGAAAGAAGAAAGGGAGACAAAGAGAGAAAGGAAGGAATAAAAAAAGAAGGAAAGAAAGAATACATTATAGCACAGCATGGAAGAATGGTAGTGTGGAAATCAAGGCCATCCTTTAGAATAGAATTCCCATGTACCTTGGCCTCAATGAGTCTTGTCTTTGGCCTTCGGTGAGGTCTTTTGAAAGGACGGTTTACAACAAGTCATCCTGTTCTCTTAAGCCATTTAAATCCATTAGGTCCCAGGAAGAAGAGGCCTATCCTAGCATACAGTTCAAGTGTGCTATGTGCTGATCTTTTCCTTGGTAACTCGATCTAGTCTTCAGGTCTGGTACCCTAAGGATGTAAACACAATTGGGGGAAATGTTTTCATTGTCACAGACCTTTAACTGCATAAATTAGAATAACTATAAAAGTGTTACCAGTAATTAGGACACTACAAAGGGGAGACTTATGAAGATACATTGCAAAGAAAACAATTATCGTAAATGACTATGTGTGGAAGTTTAGAAAGTGAATGAGTCACAACTACTGCTTTTCTCTAAAATTCACTCTCTAGCTCTGAAGCTAACCACTCTCATTTACTAGGTCCTTTTCTAATAAGCAATACCTAAAATGAAAGTAGCACATTCAGCTCATTGGAAAGACTTTTCCAAAAGGTAAGACTATTTCTTAATGCCCTAATTATCAAAACATATCTTTTTTAGCATCTCATGCCCTTTGTCTAACTGCTGTGGTTAGAGTCCTTTGGGGAGATTCTTAGCTCAGTCTCTAACTTGCAAAATAAGATATCCCGCTAACTTGAGTTGATCCAGTGGGTACTTCCTTTATATCCTTTGTTAAAGAGAGATCTTTTTTATCTTATAATGACAGGATTTTGTCTCAGTGACACTGTATCTATCTGATAAACTGATCAAGCAATGCTGGCTATGATACAAGTGAATAATGGTATTACTAAGATCTTTAAGCTATGCTGGCAGGCAAACCCAGGGGAGAAGAAAATAGTTCAAGGCCACAGTAGCATTATATCAAGTTTTTCAGGGCTAGCATCAAAGCAGAGTCTATAAAGAGTTACAAAGATTAACAAGTTTAATGAAAATAAATTCATTTAAATGTTGCATATAAATGTTGATATATAGTGGTCATCTAAGGTTGCTAATTGGCCTCACCAGGCATCTTTCTTTCTCTTTCTAATCATATAATCAGTCGTCTTCATCTGGTGGTGATTTTGCCCTCTGAGAACATTTGGCATTGTCTGGAAAAATTTCTAGTTGGCACAATTGTGTGTGTGGGGTTTCCATTGGCATCTAGTAGGTAGAGGCCAGGGATGCTACTAAACATTCTAGAATGCACAAGGACAGTCCTGACAGCCAAGAATTATCCATCTGAAAATGTCAACGTGCCACTGTTGAGGAGCCCTGATATAAACCTAGTTTGTATGCAGGACAAAGGTAATTTTACCCAGTTAGCAAGACTTCCTAGTGTGAATGGCCAGGGCTTTCTTTGCAAAAAAAAAAAAAAAAAAAAAAAAAAAAAAAAAAAAAGTTAAGTAGAGGGGGGAATGTAAACTCGTGGTTTTTAGAAGGGATTTAAAAGGCTTACAAAAAAAAAAAAAAAAAAAAGAAAAAAAAAAAGAAAAAGTTAAGTAGGTCAAAAACATATTGTAAGGAAGCAAATATTTTCAAATATTCAATTGCAAATCAACAAAGCCAAGTGCACCTCCTTGCAAAAGCAGCACTTGACTAGCTAAAAAGAGTGATTTGTTACTCTTGCTTTTGATTTCCTTACTGCTGCCTCGATTCTGCAGAACTAATGTAGGACGGATAACTCCTCATGTTTCCAGGTGTTAAAGGATGAGGGAAACAAAGCCTTGCCCTCTAAGTCTGCAAGGCACAGCAAAGCAAAACAGTGGCTCTGCTCCCAGATGGTAGCGCTGCACGTGAACTCGGGGTCATCCTGAGTGACAGGGCACCTAAGCTGCCTGAATCGAAGTTAATCTCTCTACTCCTCTTCTCAACACATCCTTAAGGCAGTTTAGCAGAACAGCTCCTTTGCTTCTTTTCCTTATTGAGGCTGCCTTTACTGTGCATCTGAAGCCAAATCCAGCAGGTATTTGTCCTGGACCACAGATTGCCAGGGATAGCTCTGCTGCTTGCAGAAAGCACAAAGCAAAATTCCAATGTCTATTGACACAGGTGAACAAGGAAGGGCAGGAGAGAAAGCACAGCCCCATCAATACAGGCACTGGTGTCCAGATGCCATTCAGAGGTTTTCAGAAAGGCTTTCTCAGGTGCAAAATCTTTGCTTGCTTGTGTTGACCACTCTTGGCGATACCTGTCTCAAGGGAGTTCATTTGGTAGGCCCCTATAGTTCTTTGGAACCTAATTTTCTTTCAACATCCACATGTAAATGTTAACTCAGCAAAATGGGTCTCTGTGAGAAATGCTGGTTTCTCAGATCATCACGGATGAAACAGTTAGTGTTTTCAGTTTCAGCTGGAAAATTTACCTCTTTAAATATGAATATTATTTTTTTCCAGTAAGTTAAGCCGGTTGTGGTCAAAAAGAAGAGAAAAGAAAAAACTTCAACAAACATGAACATGTGGTTTTCAAGGAAAAAAAAAGTGCTATAATTAACATTTATATATAGTTTCTATTAAATAAGCATTTTGGCAAACATATGTAAAGGACACTATCTCGCCCTTATGAGAGGCAAGCTGCTCTGATATAAGGAAACCAGATAAGCTGGTTCTCGGCTTGTGGCCATGTATGCAAAGCAAATCTGATGGGGTTGTGTCTTAAAGATGCATGTTATTAATCAACATTCATAATGGGTAAGCATATAGGTTGGAAAATGCAAAGCAGGCCAGATGCTATTTTCAGCTGATTGTCATAGGAAGACTCAGGTAATATTGTTGTATGTAGGATGGCCCTTGTAGGAGCTGAGAAAAAATTGAGGCTTCTGTATACATGGTGGTAACTTCCATATACACCGATGAAATGAAGATATAGCAACTTTAGGGCGGTGGATAGCATCATATACAGATATTTGCTGAAAGAAAAAAGTAACCTGGATACAAGTTCTTAGATCAGCATTAAAATGTTTTCAACAAATCAGTATAAATTTTGTTCTTCCAATAAATTCCATTTCATTTTCAGTTCAACTTCTAACATTTTGACTTATTCACTAGTCACTGGTTATTTGATTAAAGCAAGAGTCAAGTTTTTGATCCTTGATCTGCCCACTTCTCCATGCTCTGAGACATTACTCTTACGTTCTAAGGGACAGTCTTCCTGCCCATTGCGGGGGAGGCATGTCTCAAATTCTGTTCCTTGACTGCTTGATTCAGGCAGATCCCACCCTAATGGACTCAAGAGTGTGAATAGGATTTTAGAAAAGTCACGCATGGTCCACAGCAGGTGTACTGAATCTTAGGCGTGGAATGTGCCATCAGAGGTAGGCACCCACTTCCTTTCCCCAAAGGAGGGGCTTTACCTCACTTACTTCATTTGTCCACTCCACAAATATTTGTTGAGCACTCACTAGCAACAAGACACTATGCCAGGCATTGTACAGGATAAGGTGCTGCTCAAGACATGTATGTCATTGTTAGATACTCCTACGTACATTGCAGAGAGAAACAAAAGACAAATGAAACGATTCTTAATCAGACTACAGCGTAACTCACCCAAAGCTGCCACCAGTCACAATGTCTCTTAGAGCCTCATAATTCATAAAGTGTGTTCTAAAACCAAACTAACTCTCCCTTGTGAAATACCAAGTCCTGCCCAACACCCAGACCTCAAAATGACATTAGGAATAAAGAACTGTGGCAAAGCAAAGCTCCCTCTTCTTGTCTGTGAGACAGGGAAATGTCCTCTCTTCCCTAACATGGGGAAATTTTATATCACAAGAGTCTGCTCTTTAGCCCAAAGATTAAGTAGGACATGAAATCATTCCTTATTTCCCTGCTAAAATGAACGTGGCCCAAGACACTGCAGTAGAAGTAGGAGAAGAGGATTGGGAAGGTCATTTTTACTTTCTGAATAACTTTCATTAACATCTATACAAATTATTTCTCTTTCAGAGACACTGTGAGCGGTCGGCTTTTTCATGTTTTCAGAAGATCCAACTAAAGTCAGCAAATACCGGAGACAATGAAAAGATAATTAATATACTAGCTAAACAGCTGAAGAGGAAACTACCTCCCACAAATGCAGGGAAAAGACAGAAACATGAACTGGTAAGACTGTCATTTGTCATCTAACTTATTTGTACTTATTAACTATATCTATTAAATCACGCACACGCACACACACAAACACACACAGCCAGAGCCTCCAGTGCCTTCCTTCCAGTTACATGTTATACCTTATCATATAGAGTGTGTTTTGAGAAGCAAAGTCACCTCTTCTTAGTCCACAAACTTGAAAGTGCCCAGAAATCCAACTAGAATTTGCTAACAGCCCCTGGTAGCTGGAATAATTAATATAGCTTTCAAGGTGAGGAAGTCATTAGGCAGAGAATCCAATTGTGAATTAAGAGTTAAAAAATATTCTGCTCTCATTATATGATCACATATAACTTGTATCCTTATTAACAGGAGCTAGATCCTAGTTTTCCTGAAAGAAAAGAGGTAGCCTACAAGACACCAGGATAAATCTCAAACTTTGCCTTCCTCTTTTAAAGAATATTATTACTGTCCTGTACAACTGCAGAGTCAGTACTACATTTGAATGGGTAGACCCCATTATTTGGCTGGGGAATTTCAATAATCCCTAGTTTTGTGGGCCCTGAGAACCTCTTGTATATTTCCTCTTACGCCAACGCATGAGCAATGCAGATAATCTCATGAGTAATTCAGGCATTAATCAAAACCAGTGGATAAACACATAAGATAAATTACTAGAAATTTTTCTATCAGTTCTCTCTCCTCTAAGGAATTTCACAGGTGATTCAAATGAAATCTTAATTACAATATCAAAATGATTTTTATTTCCTTTGATTGCTTGACCAGGTTGCAATGTGAAAAGTATCCCTCTAAAACTTTCCTCAAAGAAGAAAAGAGTTGAGCATGTCTTTGAAACCCAATATCAAAGACCATACAATGGTAATATTGGCACTGAACATAGAATTATCCAGTTAAGCACCTTCATTTGATAGATGGGAAAGTGAGACCAAGGATATTAAGTGACTTGTCCCAAGCTCCACGAATATTAAGTGCCAGAATGAGAATTAGAACTTATATCTCTTATCTTTCAGTCAGATATCTCTCACCACAACATCAAACCGGCATTAGAGATGCTAAACAGCAAGCAATGGCCTGGTGTTTGGTATCACAACAGGAATAAGGGTAAAGAACATAAACCAAGGATTTTTTAAAAAAAGAAATATAAGTGGGCAATACACACGTGAAGAATTGTTTAATCTCTTCGTAATCAAATAAATGCAAGTTAAGATAGGAAATCCTATTTTTTTCAATTAAAAATTTTAACAATGCCCAATAATGGTAAGAATGTTCTATGTGAATAGAGGTAAAACAGTTTTATAACATATATCAAAAGCCTTAAATTTTTTTATCCCTTTAATTTAGTAATTCTGCTTTTAGTAATTTATCGAATAAAATAAAGATATACATGAAAAACTACTCAGAGATGTCCATTGCAGTATTGTATACAATAGTGAAAAGTCAGAAGCAATCTACATGTCCAAAAATAGTAATACTTCAATCCTATGTAGGAATACAAAGCAAACATTATGGGATATATTTTTGAAGAATATTTAATATGTAGGAAATGCTTGTGTTATGTTGTGTTAAAACAAAGGCAAATTAATAGCCAGTGTAAATAACACAAATGCAAAGAAAAAAATTACTGGGAGGATACATATCAAAACACTGCAGTGGTTATCTCTAATGATGGGATTACAAGTGATTTTTCTCATTGTTATTTTCTGAACAATTTTATGTGCTTCTCAAAGTTTTTCAGTGAACATGATTTATGTCTCTAATTGGAAAACATAAAATTTGAATGAACATTTTATTAAATAGGAAAAAATCTTTAAAGGAGATTATTACTCTTTCATTGATTTCTAGACATGTCCTTCATGTGATTCTTATGAGAAAAAACTACCCAAAGAATTCCTAGAAAGACTAAAATCACTCATCCAAAAGGTATATAACTTAAATTATATTTGACTTTCATCTTTATCCAGATTGCTTCTTATGTTGAGGTTACTCATGGTATTCTGTTTCCACAGATGATTCATCAGCATCTCTCCTAGAACACACGGAATATGAAGGTTCCTAAAGATCTCACTTGAAGCTGGACACTATATTTCATACTCTAACACAGTAGTGAAACTTGGTATTCCAAATGGAGGAGTACAATATATTAGTGATGGGGGAAAAAACTCAGATAAGTGTTCAAGGTCAGGATTATTCCTCCCAAATCACTATGCAATACTTCAGTTTGATCCACATGCTCTGTGTTTGGTCAACTTGAAAAAACTTTCTACTCAATTCGAGTCTGATTTCCTGTGTTATAGATTTCTATGACCTCTAAAGTTTTTACTTTATCTTACTGCAAACTATGCCATTTCTTGGAGAAGCTTAAAAATTTTAACCAAAAATACAGTTTGGGAATTTATTGATTAACCTTGATCTTGATTATGACAAGAATGAGGTTTCTGATGATCATAACTTAAAAGGTTACATACCTTCACTCAATTTGAAGAATATAGAAGCATAGGGTGAAAATCAAAGTTGAAAGTGTTTATTCTTTTAAGGAAATGAAAACTGTTTAAAATCTATATCTGAAGAGGTTTTATTTTATCTCAGAATGTCTAACATATAAATACATGATTTATTTATGTACCAGGGAGATAGCTTTACCAGATGGCTCCAAAAAGTCTGACTTCCTTATTAGAATCTGTCAAAAATATTTAAATACTATACATATGAATGTATTTATGGAATAGACTCTTTTGGTCTTTTTTTTTCTCTAAGTGGGTATACTAGTACCTTCCCCAACTCAAGTCCCTTTATAAGCTAACATTCTAAGCTTGTGGAAGTGGCAATTAAAATCTATAGAGGGACATGCATTAGATGATCTTCTGGAACCAAACAGAATTTTAAAAAGTCTTGTAGCTCTCTTCTCAAATTGTTATAATGATTGTATGGGAGTGAGTTATTAATGCCAAATGTCTGTTTCCTTCTTTCTTTCTTCCTTTCTTTCTACTTTTAAAATCGACAGACACTTTGCGTTTGTATGCTTTGCATAAGGCAAATTCAATCATCTATATAAAGTCAAAATCAGGAGACAAATCAGGAGTTCAGGACTCCTAGTAGAAAACAGATTTTTGCATAAGCATCCCAGTCTTTCAACCATGGGTAGCAAAAACAAGCAACCTGATCTAACTGCCATTTCATATCAACTCCAGCAGTTTATTTAAATATAAAGTTAAAAACGCTAGAAAAATAAAATTTTCACTAGAATGTTATAAGCTATTTGAGAATCTCTTATTGTTAAAGTGGCTGTGAGTGTGCAAGAGGATGTTGTATGGGAAATGCTTTATGCTCTAAGAACAAAGATGATCTACTTAAAAATATTTTTTAAACAAGTACAGATAATTTATGGTTCTAAAATGTATATTAGGAATCAATTATTTCTACTCACAATGAAATGTTTTATCATCAGAAACAAGGTATTCTGTTTTAAAATTTTTAAATGTTATTACAAAGGAATCGTGTAAATATGTGCATCATGATGATAATATGCATCTAAAGCCTGCCTCAGCATCAGGCCAGGTTGTTGGGATAAAAGTGGAAAGCAGATACGAGATTGACTTGGGAAAGATGGAGTCCTTATTTCTTGTTTCTGGCTTTATAGTTGTTGACTTCTTTCTTTGACACTGTGATTTTATATTTAAAATAATGTATTTATTTTGGTGTGTCTACTGTTAAAAATCTCTGTTCTAATTCTTTTGACCAGAGATTCTACCTTAAAAGTAAAATTAACTTAATGGGGTGTTGGCTAAGAGCCTTCACTAAACTGAGCTTAAAGACTCGGGTGATGATCCTGGCAATATCCCAAGGAAAGCAATGCATCAGAATAAACAAGATGAAGAAGTGAGACTCGAACTGCTCCATCTTCACTGCTCTGTGTTCAAAACAGCCAGCCCTCCGGAAGATCTGAGGCTGACCCATAAACACTGCTGTTCACCTATGGATGGTGATACAGGAGAACTGAAATCTCACTGGATGTGAAGTCGTGGTCACTTGCTTAAACTTTTTGGGTTTCCATTTCTTTATCTGTAGGATGAGGGTTGGACTTAATCTCTATGGAATATTCGGCCTTTTTTTGAGCTTTTTGTGTCTATGAGTCTCTAAAGTTCTAGACACTCTTACAGGAACATCTGACCATACTTCTGAGTAAAACTTTCTACTGAATTGGATCATTTACTCAACATTATTTCAACAGCATTTGTAGCAACACTTGCTGCAGGAACAAGGGAAATGTTCCAAAAAAAATAAAAGGAAGGAAGGAAGGAAAGAAAGAAAGAAACAAAGAGAGAGAGAGAAAGAGAGAGAGAAAGAGAGAGAAAGAAAGAAAGAAAGAAAGAAAGAAGAAAGAAAGAAAGAAAGAAAGAAAGAAAAGAAAAGAAAGAAAAGAAAGAAAGAAAGAAAGGAAGGAGGAGAGAAAGAAAGGTTTCTGTCGGTCATGGTAGTTCAGGGAAAATTAATCATTATTTTTAGCATTTTAGCTGAAAGTGTCTTCTTTGGACACAAAATTGTAGCATTATTATTCTATATTATTGCTCTGTTATATTTACATTTGCATCTGAGAATTTAGTTTTAATATGAACTATGTACTTTATAACTTAATGATTATTTATTATATATTTGGTTTTAAATGTTTATGTTCATGGCTTCTTATTTAAGACCTGGTCATATTAAATATTACCCAGTCAGTAAAACTGTCTTTTGTGAGTCCCTGGAAACCCATAATTTAACAGTCTCAGTATAAAATAAAAGATGACCCTTAGTTTCTGAGAGCATAACGTTTTTACATGTATATGATAAAGACAATCTTTCCTCCTTACATACTTTCCCTGAAATGGAACTTTCCACTTCCTGTCCCTACCTCAAGGACACCACTTCCTTTGCAGCCCTCCCAAATGTATGGCAGGGCCAAGAGCAGTTGAAGATATTTTTCCCAATGTCTACTACATGCACACTCTTGTGTAAAACTCATGCCTGCTTTGAAGTTTATCCCATCTAGCTTTGCTGTCCCCTTACTCTTTTTTTGATGACTGTCATCTCCTGGACACTCCTCTATGTTCACTGAGGACTTAGGCATGTTCTTTTCCATGAATCCAATTTCTGCCATCATCCTGGGTGACTTCAGTGACCTTGAGGAGGATTCCACCAACACTGTAGCTTCCCAGAACCTTGAGTAGCTCAGTTTCAAACGCCTGCATTTTTCACCCCATCATCTGACCACTCCCATGGCTGTGCACCAGACTATGGCACCTGGAACCATTCTCTGTCTGAAATCTTCATATATAAGAAACCATCACCTATTAGTCTCTTTGCTCTCAAACTGCCCTCCTTCTACTACATCTGCCCTGAGACTTTGCCATGACAACTAGGCCTTCACCCTTCCCATTCTCTCAGTTTATTAGTTTCCCTCCTTCCCCACTGAGCCTGGAGCCCTGATCAATCCCTTGAACTGCAGACCCAGTGGCACACACAGTCTCATTCTTCTTGAGGACCTGCCTACAAACTCCCTACCTAGATGTCTGTCTTGCTCCCCTAATCCAGCTTTAGACACTGGCCCTGGCCCCTTACCTTTTGGGGACCCTTTCAAACTCCCTTATCTGGCTTACTGGAGTTACTTCCCCACTTCACTCTCAGCTCTCAACACTCACCTGTTTTCAACATCTACCTCCATCTACTCTAGTCCACAGGTTAGAGTGGGCATGGCCTCACCTCATGTGGAAGAGGGAGGGTTTGGGTATTCAGGCTAAGTCAAGCTCATTGGAAGAGTAGTCTATACACGTGTCTGTACTCCCTCACCTCCTATCCACTTCAAACCACTATAATCTGATTTCTACCCAACCCACACCCTATCACTGTATCGTTAAAATTGTCCTCTCTCTGATCAACAATGACCTCCAACTCACACAACTCACAAATGTGTCTAAATCCTTATCTTACTTGATCTTATTATGACCTTTGTTACTTTTGATTACACCATCTCTTTTCCGTCTTTGACTTTGGAGGCTACTCTTTATCCTGCTACTTGTCTTACATCTCTGACCATATATTCTCAGTGTCAGTTGTCGGTTTGCTTTCCTGTGTCTCCCCTTAGACACTGATGTTCTTGAGGATTCTATCCTTAGCCACCTTTTTACTTTAAACCTTTTCCCTCAACAGTCAAAAAAGTTCCTGTTGTTTAAAATATCCCTGTACATGTCACTGACCCCTAAATCTACAGATAAAGGCTATTCCCCTCTGCTAATTTTCAGGCCCAAATGGGAGATTTCCATCTTTACCCTCCAGGTGCTTCACTTTATCTCACATGCCAAAATTGATCACATCACTTTCCCCAACTTCCACGACCTTCTTTGTTTTAAAGCTTTCCCTGATCTTTGTTTATCATTTCTATTTTTGAAAATTTTCTTTTTTTGATTTACTTTTATTGAGGTAACATTGGTTTATAACATTATATAAGGTTCATGTGTACAATAATATATTTCTACTTCTGTATACCCTGCAGTATGCTCACCACCAAAAATTTAGTTTCCATCTGTCACCATACAGTTGATCCCCTTTATCCATTTCACCCTCACCATCCTGACCTTTCCCCGCTAGTAACCACTACGCTTGTCTCTGTATCTATGTGTTTGTTTGTGTTTGGTTTGATTTGCTCATTTATTTTGGCTTTGCTTTGCTTGTTTGTCTGTTTTTTATATTCCACATCTGAGTGAAATCATATGGTATTTGTCTTTCTCTGTCTGACTTATTTCACTTAGCATAACACCTTCAAGGTCCACCCAGACTGTTGTAAAAAAAGATTCCATCTTTTTTTATGGCTGAGTAGTATTTCATTGTATATATGTACCATATTTTCTTCATTCATCTGTTGATAGGCACTTAGGTTGCTTCCATATCTTGGCTATTATAAATAATGCTACAATAGCAGTGTCCTCTAATCTTAACTGATGTGAACGCATCTGCCAGCCTCCAAGATTCTGCTTTCTCTCTCATACACTATAACCAATTTGCCACTGGGCTTTGCTATTTCTAATTCTTAAGTCCAACCTTTCTCTTCTATTCCCTCTGCCATTGCCTTAATTCAGGTTCTCAGCAACGGCTGCAATAACTTTTGTTGGGTTTCTAGCCTCTTGCCTTCTCCTCTTTCCAGTCATCTCTGCATGGCCACCAGAGTGATATTTTACAAAACTTAAGTCTGATCACAACTCTCCCTTATTTAAAACTTTTCACTGGCTCTTCTTTGGATAGTCCAGGCATGAAGCAGGGTATATAAAATCCTTTATCATCTGCTCTCCTCAGCTCCCAGCCTCTCTTCACCTTGAACTTCACATTCCAGCCAATCCAATTTATTTCTCTTTCC